>NC_092163.1:55711085-55751085 GCF_045791955.1 Oncorhynchus clarkii lewisi
CTTGGTTTGTTTTTGAGTTTTGTATAACACGAATGCTACCGAAAACTGGTTTATTACTATCAGGTTAACCCTTCACTTGGACTGGTCGTGTGTTTGTATGTGTAAACCCTGCCTTGCAAAGATCTTGGCCCCCAAACCGTCACTATATGTATTTTTTATTTTAATAGCAACAAACTGTATATTCTATTATTCCTCTGATGAATTGTGACTCGTTTCAGGAAACTAGGCGTATGTCGCACGTCATTACTTCACAGAAGAGCCACAATTTCTATTTTGGCAGAAAGTCCTTCTAGAACATGCAAACTTTCATGTGCCTTAATAACAGACTTGTATGCCAACTGTAAATACAAATAAAATTGTTTAATTACGAGCATAGTTGGCTTAGCCAGAGAAAAAGAGAGCAAGATTCCCGCTAGCCATGATTGTCTGAGATAATGAGTGGGCTGGACATGTCGAAAGATTGAGTTAGGATTGGTCTGCCATATAGCACGCTTCTGTCTGCCATGTAGAACGCTTCTGTCTATATCATGAGCTGGTCAGTATGTGTAGGTAATCATTTCTAATGTGGCTTTTTTGAAAGATATCACATAGTAGAACTACATAAGTGTTGCTCTCCACTTTCTGGAGGACCGAGTTCTAAAATCAGTGGAATTAGAGAATGATAGCTAAGGAGATGGCAAATTCTGCCAAAAAGAGAACACACAGAAGGCTGTTGTATAAAACACCTGTCTCCGGAATACATCTTCAAACTGAGGGCAACCATGGCATCCATGACAGACAGGGAGAAGCGTCCATCCATCTATACGGGTAAGATAGTCTTGCTTGCTAGCTACAGTACATTTTCCGAAATGACACAAGATTAAATGTATGACACACCCGTAGTATAACACAGCCTTTAGTCTTGAAATCTTTGGTGGTTCAGTACATGTGAATCCTTAAAGAGATGGGTGGGGCTAAGGATTTAGAGGGTGTGAACGCTGCTGAATGGGTGTAGACAAAGAAGCGCTCTCCACAAGGTGTACCAAAAATATTCAAGGGCCATTTTCTCACAAGTTTCTCAACTTTCAAAGCAGAATTACTTTCTCATTGTTCCTCAACTGTAGTGTATGAGATACCATTTTCTAGCTCTGAGTATACTTTTACCCAGTGTAAAAAACACAATTTCAAATTTTGCTACATAAGACTAAATCGAGCCAGTCGGTCACAGTTAGGCTGTTTGAGAAGGTTTGAATCCTAAGCAACCTGCATACACTGTTTGAAGTACAGAACAACATAGCTACTGTAGTAGGTCAAAGCCGTGTGCTGGGAACCCTTGGTAGAGCATGGGTGAAGTAGCCTTTCTTCAAGCCTACTCAAAAAGTGGGCATTTGTTTTTAATTTCAATGTTTTTTACACTGGAAGGTGATTTTCTGCATAAGGTGCGTTACACACCATTTTCACATGCAAATCCAGATATTTTTTTGGAGCAACCAAGTCTGCTATTGGCAGTGCTATTGTAACCTTTGACTTAACCTCTGCCAAAAGGTCTCGGCCTTAATGGCACAGCTTGCTTTTAAACCATTGTCTGCTCGCTGTTGCCCTCTAATATCTAAAATCAGTTTGGAACTAACTATTTAAAGTATATTTTGAATTTACCATGGATAGTCAAAAGTCATTGTGTGCAGTTTTCAGACAACCTGGACTCAGGGGTAGAGGTAACAGGCAACTTAAACACGGGACACTCCAATTAGTGTGATATGTTACGTTTCTTATGGTGCGTATTCTTTTGTGGGTATCCATCATCCATTTCGTATGATTTGTTCCGAATTGCAATTCATACAATATGTTACGAATTTGAAAAACGGATATGTTGTGAATTCCAATGTGTTGTTGCTGACGTTAGCTAGGTGGCTAACATTAGCTAGGCTAGGGAGCAGGGGTTAGGGTTAGTCTTAAGGTTAGGGTTAGCTAACATCCAAAGTAGCTAAAAAGTTGTAAGGTGTGGCAAATTAGCTAAAATTTAAAAGTTGTCTGAGATTTGAACACACGACCCTTGGGTTCCTAGACTTTTGTGTCATACGCCCACCCATCCACTCCGACCAACCACCCTACTAAAGCCACCTCCAGAGGAAGTTGCCCCCACTATTTTGATCTAATTCCTGTTCCTAGTATGGAATTACTTGTTTAGCTCCACCATCTGAACACCGACGTATGGCTCCTTATAAATATTGATTAATTGGGCGTGCACATCTCCACCTTCCTCCGGAGCACAGCACAGTTAACTTTAGCTATGACAAGGCGATGGACCATCCACTCTCCTCCTCCCCCTTCTGCAACGAAATGTAATGATAAAGGATGATTTCAGAATTTAGCCAGGCAGCTAGCTACTGGTAACTCTTAGCAACTGTGCATAATTTGTTTCAAACATATGAGTACCTGTAAATATACTAGCTAGCTACCATTCAGCTGATTATCTGTAGCGTAAAGGTTAGGTAGTTAGTAGCTAGCTACTGTACACAAAATGTAGCTAGCCTGTTAGCTAGCTAACAAATCAACAGCTGGAATGACCTATTTGTATTGTTTAAAAATATCCCCACTAGCTGACTACTTAAAAAAGGTCAAATAGGGGGTGCTTATTTATCCTGTTTCACTGCATGTACAAGTGATAACCTTTACGTATGTGAGGTGTGAAATGTGTTTTTTTTGCCTATCCCAACTCCATCGGAGGCACCCTCGGAAAGTGGGGTCACAACCAATATAACTCTAACGCTTTTTGGCCCTAAATATTTTTGTAGGGAGCCAAGGAATGCAATTATTACCTTTATCAGTGATGGACACTAGCTAGAATGTGGGCCAATTATTTTATAGCAATATAGCTAGCTACTAATAGAATAGCCCAACTTCTTAAACATTGTTTTGATGAGCAGGTTAGGATGTGACTTGATCAACTCATACTTTGTACCAAATGCATTGGCTATCAATAAACATCTTACAATGTATACAGTAGAAGTACATGTATGTTCTTTGTTATTTACTTAGTATTATCCTACTTCATCCAGATATTCCACTGTTGATGTGTATGTAGCACAAACTTACTAGTTAGCGTGTATTCTCAGAAACAATAACACCAGTGTTACTGTAACAGAATGTGTATACTGTAATATAGGTTATGGCCAAGAGGAAGAAATGGTGGCTTGCTAGAGCACAGACATGGTTCGTATTTCAGTGGTGCTCATGAGGACTCCCATAACAATTAAAATGTCGATGTGGTCCCCTCAAACATATTGTAACATTGGGAACCCTCAGAAGTCAATGTGTTATAGGAACCTGAGCGCAGCAGTAGACTGCGGGCTTTCTGTACATTGTAATAGTTTATTTTCCATTCCATTGCTTGCTCAGCATGTAATTGTATTTGGTTATGTAAACATTAAAAGAACAGGCATTGAATGATAAACAGGAAAAAACATGGATGCATTCTGTGATATATTTTTTAAACAATTTCATCCACATCCTCGCTTTGTCATTACTACAATATTGCTGATTGCTCAGCCTGTGTTCTTGGTCTGCATCACATAGCCTGGGAGTCATCAGTCCTGTAAGGGATGGATCCAAATTTGCAGAATGGGTACCTGGAGGAAAATGGGGGAGGGTCATGCTTTTTCAATTTAATTTAAGGGGAGGGTTCAGTATTTTTTTCTTAGTCCAGTGGCGGGTCATGTCATTTCTAAATGAAGAAATGTCTATTTCTCAGTGTTTCAGAATGAGTTGCTACCGTATATAGGCGATATACAGTATTAGAAATATTATTAATAGTTATAAATCTACGATAGCTGCTGGGATGGTGAACAGTGCCTTCGGAACGCATTCAGACCCCTTAACTTTTTCCACATTTTGTTACGTTACAGCCTTATTCTAAAATAGATGAAATATATAAAATCTCAGAACTCTACACAAAATACCCCATACTGACTCATGGAAAAGAGGTTTTTAAACATTTTGACAAATTTATAACAAAACAAATACTTTATTTACATAAGTATTCAGACCCTTTGCGATGAGACTTGAAATTGAGCTCAAGTGCATCTTGTTTCCATTGATCATCCTTGAGATGTTTCTACAACTTGATTGGAGTCCACCTGTGGTAAATTCAATTGATTGGACATGATTTGGAAAGGCACACACCTGTCTATATAAGGTCCAACATTTGACAGTGCATGTCAGAGCAAAGACAAGGCCATGAGGTTGAAGCAATTGTCCGTAGAGCAACGAGACAGGATTGTGTCGAGGCACAGATCTGGGGAAGGGAAAATGTCTGAAGCATTGAAGGTCCCCAAAAACACAGTGGCCTCAGTCATTCTTAAGTGGAAGAAGTTTGGAACCACCAAGACTCTTCCTAGAGCTGGCCGCCCGGCCAAACTGAGCAATCGGGGGAGAAGGGCATTGGTCATGGAGATGACCAATAACCCAATGGTCACTCTGACAGAGCTCCAGAGTTCCTCTGTGGAAATGGGAGAACCTTCTAGAAGGACAACCATCTCTGCAGCACTACCAATCAGGCCTTTATGGTAGAGTGGCCAGACGGAAGCCACTCCTCAGTAAAAGGCACATGGCAGGCCGCTTGGAGTTTGCAAAAGGCACCTATGAAACCTAGATGGAACTCTTTGGCCTGAATGCCAAGCGTCACTTCTGGAGGAAACCTGGCACCATCCCTAAGGTGAAGCATGGTAGTGGCAGCATCATGCTGTGGGGATGTTGTTCAGAGGCAGGGAATGGGAGACTAGTCAGGCTCAAGGCAAAGATGAATGGCGCAAAGTACAGAAAGATCCTTGATGAAAACCTGCTCCAGAACGCTCAGGACCTCGACTGGGGTGAAGGTTCACCTTCCAACATGACAACGATCCTAAGCACACAGCCAAGACAATGCAGGAGTGGCTTTGGGACAAGTCTCTGAATGTCATTGAGTGGTCCAGCCAAAGCCCGGACTGGAACCCGATCGAACATCTCTGGAGAGACCTGAAAATAGCTGTGCAGCAACGCACCCCATCCATCCTGACAGAGCTTGAGAGGATCTGCAGAGAAGAATGGTAGAAACTCCCCAAATACAGGTGTGCCAAGCTTGCAGCGTCATATCCAAGAATCAAATCAAATCAAATTTATTCATATAGCCCTTCGTACATCAGCTGATATCTCAAAGTGCTGTACAGAAACACAGCCTAAAACCCCAAACAGCAAGCAATGCAGGTGTAGAAGCTGTTGCTGTAAGACTCGAGGCTGTAATTGCTGCCAAAGGTGCTTCAACAAAGTACTAAGTAAAGTGTCTAAAAACCTGTTTTTGCTTTGTCATTATGGGTATTGTGTGTAGATTGATGAGGGAAAACATCAATTGAATCAATTGTAGAATAAGGCTGTACCACAACAAAATGTGGAAAGTCAAGGGGTCTGAATACTTTCCGAAGGCACTGTAAATAAAACTAGTCTGCAATGGATATTCCAACCCTGAGCCCCGGCCTGCTCTGCTCTTATTTTATGCTGCCTAACCAATTCTGTGCTGTGTAGGCCTAAAGTGGCAGTTCAGGAGGAGAGTCAAAGAATTCTTTAGGTGTTTTTATTTTATTAAGTCTAAAAAATGCAATATATTGAGCGTGGACTAGCCTATAGCCTGTTCAGTTTGAGAAAGTAGGGCATGAAGATGAGGAGGAACGGAGGTCAACTTTGATAGCTTGCTACTACTATAATTCATTTGAATAAAAACTAAAATGTTTCCTGCCCATGATGTATATATCAAAGTTATTGATCTCACAATAAGCCAGATTTGAGTAACTTCCATTGTGGTGCTGAAACTTGAAGCAGCAGTCGTGGCACAATCAATCAGAAATGGGCAGCTTATGGTGCTGAAAGTAGGCAAATTCAAGTAGGCAAATTGTCGACCAAATCTAGCCACCATAACACTCTTTAAATAACAGCCTTTCACTGACACTGAGGTAGGCTACGTTAAAACCAGGACTCAAATGAAGGTAGTATGAGTAGACCTGCCATAGACTTTTCATTAAAGAAAAGTGCATATGGGATATCATTGTTTAGTTTCTTTGACATTCAGAAGCTGAGCTACAACCTTCTATAGCCGAGGAGACCAACAATTGACTTTGCTTATGAAGTCATCTAATTCTGTCACTATCAATTGATTAAGCTATTCACTTTCTGTACAATAGAAGATGTTTAAACCCAGACAGCTTTTAGGGAAACAGGCCTCCTCTGTCTGGGGTAGAAAGGTAGGCCTACTGTCTGGGGTAGAAAGGTAGGCCTACTGTCTGGGGTAGAAAGGTAGGCCTACTGTCTGGGGTAGAAAGGTATTCCTCCTGTCTGGGGTGGAAAGGTAGGTCTACTGTCTGGGGTAGAAAGGTAGGCCTACTGTCTGGGGTAGAAAGGTATTCCTCCTGTCGGGTGGAAAGGTAGGTCTACTGTCTGGGGTAGAAAGGTAGGTCTACTGTCTGGGGTAGAAAGGTAGGTCTACTGTCTGGGGTAGAAAGGTAGGTCTACTGTCTGGGGTGGAAAGGTAGGTCTACTGTCTGGGGTAGAAAGGTAGGCCTACTGTCTGGGGTAGAAAGGTATTCCTCCTGTCTGGGGTGGAAAGGTAGGTCTACTCTCTGGGGTAGAAAGGTAGGTCTACTGTCTGGGGTAGAAAGGTAGGTCTACTGTCTGGGGTAGAAAGGTAGGTCTACTGTCTGGGGTGGAAAGATAGGTCTACTGTCTGGGGTAGAAAGGTAGGCCTACTCTGTCTGGGGTGGAAAGGTAGGTCTACTGTCTGGAGTAGAAAGGTATGCCTACTGTCTGGGGTAGAAAGGTATGCCTCCTGTCTGGGGTAGAAAGGTATGCCTCCTGTCTGGGGTAGAAAGGTATGCCTCCTGTCTGGGGTAGAAAGGTATGCCTCCTGTCTGGGGTAGAAGGGTATGCCTCCTGTCTGGGGTAGAAAGGTATGCCTCCTGTCTGGGGTAGAAAGGTATGCCTCCTGTCTGGGGGGAAAGGTAAGTCTATTCTGTCTGGGGTGGAAAGGTAAGTCTATTCTGTCTGGGGTGGAAAGGTAAGTCTATTCTGTCTAGGGTGGGAAGGTAAGTCTATTCTGTCTGGGGTAGAAAGGTATGCCTACTGTCTGGGGGGAAAGGTAAGTCTATTCCGTCTGGGGTGGAAAGGTAGGCCTAACTTTTGAAAGTACCATGCTCAGATTCCTAATGACATCTCAGATTTAATTATTTGCCAATTGTTGCAAACAAGTTCCACTGATTTGGCATTGGATAGATATTATAAGATGAGCACATAGACCTATCTCTCTCTGTCCATTCTTAGCCTGTCTTTTCGGTTAGTTGTATTAATAAAGATTCTGCTAATATGTAATGATATTGAATTGTGTAACATGTTGTAGGGAGATTTGAATTTAACATTGAGCTTCAACCAATGCCATACTATTGTGGGGGCAACACCGCGTCCCAACACTAAAAACCAATGAGGAAATGGGAGAGGCAGGACTTGCAGCGCATTGAGCGTCACCAATAGAATCAAGTTCTATTTTGCGCCTGGCTTCGCAGACGCTCGTGAGCAGTGAGCAGTATGGGTGCAATTTTTATTTAACTAGGCAAGTCAGTTAAGAACAATTCTTATTTTCAATGACGGCCTAGGAACAGTGGGTTAACTGCCTGTTCAGGGGCAGAACGACAGATTTGTACCTTGTCAGCTCGGGGATTCAAACTTGCAACCGTTCGGTTTCTATTCCAACGCTCTAACCACCCTGCCGCCCCAATGAATGAATAACATGTAAATAACTGTCAAAATCGACATCACCATCGTTCATTATACTGTATAATATGCTCATTGCACAGTATGTTCATTATATGTTCTCCTCTCTAACAATGCACTGCACTGTTTTACAACATGTATCCATGTTTAACTAATCCAAAATTATGGCAAGAAGACAAGCTTGGAGTCGGCACAAAAATGTCTGTGTATCCAGTTACTGTTTTGTGTGCCAGTAAGACTACTGAGGAGACCACAACCCAGCAGGCTCCCGTCCTCGGCCTGTTCTCTACTGTAGCAGGGAAAAAAGAAATTGGCATGAGTCAGCCGTTTGTTTCTGCTCGGGTCTCACGGAAGCAGCATAGGCCCTAGTGAGTGGGTGGAGCAGAGCTAGGAGGGGGAGACCAAGTTTAAGGATAGAAGGCAGCTTATATCTGGCATGTGGGAGCCTTATTTTACATCATCAAGCGGGCCCCACACCATCATATACCAGTGGTGGAGGTGGTTATGCATAGAAGTGTAATAGTTAGAACAAATGAAAGGTGGTATCTAGAACCTAAAACAGTCATTTGGCTGTCCCTATAGTAGAACCCTTGGTTCCAGGTAGAACCCTTTCCACAAAGGGTTCTACATGGAACCCAAAATAGTTCTACCTGGAACCAAAAAGTGTTCTACCGGGGACAGACACATTTGTGTTGTTCATGGTCCATCTAATATAGTGGGACAATAGAATTAGCCACTTGTGTATTTGTAACACTGAGAAGGACAAAGCATTGTGAGCCATCATTTTAAAGCATTACAGCAAAGATGGCTGGCAGTGTATACACCACGTAACATTGGTTTGGATGGGAATGTCAGCTCTATTAATTGTATTTCTGTGTGATTACCTCATTGCACCTCCACTGTTATTCCCCCTCTGTTCTGTGGTGTGTAATCATCATATATCTTCCTTATAGACGTCTGACAGTGAGATTAATCTAGCTATCCTAATGTCCCTGGAGTGAGACGAACTGTCACATAATCAATCTATTGATAAACGAACAGATAGATTCCAGCCCAGTTTTTAATTGCAGTTCTGAGGTGTGACAATACAATACTATCACTGTAGCACATGACTGGAGAACATAGGAGGTTAGGCCTTGGAATTGCTCCAGGATCAGTGTTGTATTTTTAACAAATCCTAATGATTGGGGTTAGGGTTATGGCTAGGGTTTGTGTTGAGCCGGGGTGTGGACATGAAGATAACTTTAGAGTTGAGATTACTGTTTGACTTTAAGTACAATATAATACCAATACCTTAAAAAGTACTTTGAAATAATGGCACAATAATGAAACAGAAAGGGGGTCTCTAAATGTCACCTAGTTTATCAGAGGTTGAGCCATCCCACTAGGCACACACTGGTTGAATCAATATTGTTTCCATGTCATTTTAACTAAGTTACGTTGAAACAACGTGTAATAGATGTTGAATTGACATATGAGCCCAGTGGGATGGCTTTGAAAGCATATTGGTGAATGACTTTGGACTGTTTAAATGGTTTCTGTGTGTATGCAGCCTGTGAGGATGACTAAGCAGATGCAGAGCTGAGGACTAAAGACACATGGGTCCACAGCAGTCACGGTCCTGTTGTTTACATCAAACAACCATCTGTTCTCAGTCCACACACATGCTTTGTCTTATCTTAAATGTCTACTTATACACCATCCTATACTCTCTTTCTTGCTCTCTCCATCCCCCTCTTGCTGTGTGTGTGTGTGTGAAGACTTCTCAGAGGAGGAAGGGGAGGACCATCCTACTCAGAGAATTTCAGAGAAAAAAAAAGTGAAACATTTAAAGTTATCCTTTTTAGATAAAACTATACTAAATATATTCACCCCACCAAATATCTGATTTAAACACACTTTTGCAATGAAGGTCTACCGTAGGCTCAACAACACCCTCTAGCGTAGCACCATGGAGTAGCCAGAGGACAGCTATTTTCCATCCTCCTCTGGGTACATTGACTTCAATACAAAACCTAGGAGGCTCGTGGATCTCATCCACTTCCATAGACTTACAGTAATTATGGCAACTTCTGGAGGATGTCCTCCAAACTATCAGAGCTCTTACAGCATGAACTGACATGTTGTCCATCCAATCAAAGGATCAGAGAGTTAATCTAGTACTGAAAGCATAAGCTACAGCTAGCTAGCACTGCAGTGTATAGAATGTGGTGAGTAGTTGACTCAAAGACAATAGTTGAACAGTTTTGAACAACAACAACAAAACATGTAATGAAGGAGAAGCAGTGAGAGAGCCAGAGAGCCAGCTAATGCAGCTTATTTAGCCTACTCAACAACCTGACTCAAGCAGAGAGGAACACTATTTATGTTAGGTAGTGTAGCATTTCGCTACACTCGCATTAACATCTGCTAACCATGTGTATGTGACAAATAACATTTGATTTTGATTTGGGCTAAGGCTATCCAACACTGCAACTCTTCCAAGTCAAGGTAAACATTTGGTTTTATAAATGTATTGCCACAGGGGCCTGCCAGTGTAACTGCTAAACTGCTTGCTGTACACTGTCCTGTGTGATTGTACCCATAGATAAGTAGTTTACTTACACATTCTAAGTTCTAGTTTCATCACTATAACGTTAATATGGTGACAACGGTGTAGGCTGTATATATTGGTTAGCGGTCATGGTATGAAAGTTTGGCTTGGAGAGGTTTTTGTGCCTGGTCACAGACAGCTATTGTGTTGTGCACTGAAGTCCACACGTGAAGGGGAAAAGTGAGAAGAGGAGAGCACGTAGATGCGAGAAGGAATTATACAACAAGCCAAGTTATGATGCTGTGGCTGCTATGAAGGTGAACTGTGTGTGCGATGATCAGGGGTGTATTCATTCTGCCAATTCTGTTTGAAAATATTTCTTAAACGGAAGCAAAACGAACGAAACAGGGAGGGAGCTATCTTAGTTTGTCCAATAGAAACTAGTTTTAGTTGCAACAGTTTTGCAACAGTTTGGACTAATGATTACACCCCAGATCAGCTAGATGCAGGCAGTAGTGTGCAAAGTGGTATTGAATGTGTCACTGTGTCACCTTAATTACTCCAATTTGTCATTCGACCTGTTAAAAACTACATTATTTAATTTCATTTGTAGGGTAGGTTGTAGCAACCTCATGATGGGTAAAGGGAAAATTAGAGTATCATGTAGTAGCCTAAACCTATCGATGTTACATTGAGTCGGGTGAATTTAATAGAAAGGCCATGCTCATGAAAAATAATAATAATCGGCCTCCCTAATCTTGAACGGCATGAACCACCACTGGCATGTGTGTTCTATAATACTGGTATGAGCCAATTATTGAGCCAATTATTGTAGAGAATATTCAGTCCGATGTAAAAAGAACAGCAGCATCTACCCACAATTTTGAGAACAAAAAAAGCACTTTAAGAGTCAAATGAAATGACAAGGCATTTATCGAAAGTAGAAGTTTAATAACAGCTTTAACAGTGCTTGAAGTGGAATTAAAAAGGTGACAGTACTCAATTTAATTTGACTATTTTTATAGTCAGTATTCTAGAAAAGTTGCTGTCTGATGAAGAACATAGATTTCAATACATCAAACCATTCCACGACCCACCCTAACCTGATTACATTGCCATAAAGGCCCTCTACATGAACATCAAGATGAAAATTAGGGGCTGTGTTCTTCTCCAAAGCACAGCATCACCACAGTGTCTAACCGTATTGTATGTATGCACTCTCTGGCCATCGTTGCATTCCATTGACCCGCACATTAATAAAACACAGAGTAGATCCTCCTCGTCTCCTTGACTCCTGGAGAAAAAGGGAGAGATGAATTTACAGAAGCCAAAGGCGAGTCGCTCTTCATGTCAGGGGTATTCATTTCTGATTTTCATCACAGCCTGTGACCCTCTCACCTCTATTAGAATGCAGCCGCTGTAATTTCATGGTTAATATTCAATAGCCACTTGTCCCCTGCGCCTGCTGTGTGCATGGAACATCTCTAGAGGTGTGTGTGTCATTTATGATGTGTGGGACTGTATGTGTATGTGCGTGTGAGAAAGACTGTGTGTATGCGTGTGTGTGACTGCAACTGTATTTGTGCATGTACTAAGAAAGGGAAATGGCTTCCTCCAAAACAGTTGCAGATGTCGAGATGTTCTCTCTCTTTCTCTCCTCCCCATCTGAGGCCCAGTATGAATGGTTTCTCTGTGAGACCTGCAGGGCTGGCATCCAGTGCTGCTTGTGGCCCTGAGGCTAGACACTCACACACTGGCCCAGTTATCTCTGACCTCTACACAGGGACAGTGGGATGGACAGGCTGGGGTATTGACCTCACAGCCAACGCATACTGTACACGCACGCACACACGCACGCACACACGACTCGTCTGTTCACATCTGTGAGTATCTATGTGGGTATAGTATACAGAGGGGGTTAGAGGTAGAGAGAGAAGCATGAGAGATGGGATTAAAAAGAGGAGAACAGAGTGAGATCCCCTCTTACTTTCTAACAGAAAAAATGTCCCAGCGTTTCTCCACATATTGATGCATTGGCCCAAACAGGCATTCCTACTCAACGACTGTGGTCTGTTCTGCATGAGCCCAGTTGTTGATCTGTTTTCTCCACAAAGACAAGGAAGGGGGAGGAGGGAGGTGAACAGAACAGTGCAAAGACAAGGAAGGGGGAGGAGGGAGGTGAACAGAACAGTGCAAAGACAAGGAAGGGGGAGGAGGGAGGTGAACAGAACAGTGCAAAGACAAGGAAGGGGGAGGAGGGAGGTGAACAGAACAGTGCAAAGACAAGGAAGGGGGAGGAGGGAGGTGAACAGAACAGTGCAAAGACAAGGAAGGGGGAGGAGGGAGGTGAACAGAACAGTGCAAAGACAAGGAAGGGGGAGGAGGGAGGTGAACAGAACAGTGCAAAGACAAGGAAGGGGGAGGAGGGAGGTGAACAGAACAGTGCAAAGACAAGGAAGGGGGAGGAGGGAGGTGAACAGAACAGTGCAAAGACAAGGAAGGGGGAGGAGGGAGGTGAACAGAACAGTGCAAAGACAAGGAAGGGGGAGGAGGGAGGTGAACAGAACAGTGCAAAGACAAGGAAGGGGGAGGAGGGAGGTGAACAGAACAGTGCAAAGACAAGGAAGGGGGAGGAGGGAGGTGAACAGAACAGTGCAAAGACAAGGAAGGGGGAGGAGGGAGGTGAACAGAACAGTGCAAAGACAAGGAAGGGGGAGGAGGGAGGTGAACAGAACAGTGCAAAGACAAGGAAGGGGGAGGAGGGAGGTGAACAGAACAGTGCAAAGACAAGGAAGGGGGAGGAGGGAGGTGAACAGAACAGTGCAAAGACAAGGAAGGGGGAGGAGGGAGGTGAACAGAACAGTGCAAAGACAAGGAAGGGGGAGGAGGGAGGTGAACAGAACAGTGCAAAGACAAGGAAGGGGGAGGAGGGAGGTGAACAGAACAGTGCAAAGACAAGGAAGGGGGAGGAGGGAGGTGAACAGAACAGTACAAAGACAAGGAAGGGGGAGGAGGGAGGTGAACAGAACAGTGCAAAGACAAGGAAGGGGGAGGAGGGAGGTGAACAGAACAGTACAAAGACAAGGAAGGGGGAGGAGGGAGGTGAACAGAACAGTACAAAGACAAGGAAGGGGGAGGAGGGAGGTGAACAGAACAGTGCAAAGACAAGGAAGGGGGAGGAGGGAGGTGAACAGAACAGTACAAAGACAAGGAAGGGGGAGGAGGGAGGTGAACAGAACAGTACAAAGACAAGGAAGGGGGAGGAGGGAGGTGAACAGAACAGTACAAAGACAAGGAAGGGGGAGGAGGGAGGTGAACAGAACAGTACAAAGACAAGGTTATGGGGAAAACAAGATGAAGTAATCATTAAAAAAAGAAAGCTGTTAAGATTATTGGCACCCCTGTTCCAATACTCCAGTAACCTCCCCTTGTGAGAATAAAGACACTGGGCATTTAGTTTTTAAATCATGAGATTGGAGAACACATTAGGAGGAATTCTGTATGGCGGAATGGTCTAAGATCCCTCCCAATGTGTTCTCCTATCTTATAAAACATTTTAGAAATGGCTCAGTGCCGTTATCCTCAAGGGGAGGGTACCAGAGTATTGAAAACAGAGGTGACAATTTTGACGATATATATTTTTCAAAACTTGTTAAACAAAATATTTTTCTGAGCAATTGCATTAGTATAAAATAATATAATTTCCTTTTTTCCCCATACAATATAGCTCATTATTTGTATTATTTATTTGAGTCTGTTTTGGAAAGACGTGGAGGGTGCTCAACCAACGTGAATTGAGATGCTCACCCTAAAAAAACATGTTTAATTTAAGCAAGGTTAAAAGATGAACGTTTCAGCATTCAATACATCAGAACAGTCTTTTTTTGCTCATCGTCATCAAGGGTGCCAATAACTCCCTTCAGGACTGTACAGTCGTGGCCAAAAGTTTTGAGAATGACACTAATATTAATTTTCACAAAGTCTGCTGCCTCAGTTTGTATGATGGCCATTTGCATATACTCCAGAATGTTATGAAGAGTGATCAGATGAATTGCAATTAATTGCAGAGTCCCTTTGCCATGCATTTCATCCCTGCCACAAAAGGACCAGCTGACATCATGTCAGTGATTCTCTAGTTAACACAGGTGTGAGTGTTGATGAGGACAAGGCTGGAGATCACTCTGTCATGCTGATTGAGTTTGAATAACAGACTGGAAGCTTCAAAAGGAGGGTGGTGCTTGGAATCATTGTTCTTCCTCTGTCGACCATGGTTACCTGCAAGGAAACGCGTGCCGTCATCATTTCTTTGCACGAAAAGGGCTTTACAGGCAAGGATATTGCTGCCAGAAAGATTACACCTAAATCAACCATTTATCGGATCATCAAGAACTTCAAGAAGAGTGGCTCAATTGTTGTGAATAAAGAATGGTACCAACACATCCTCCGAGAACTTCTCTCAACCATCCAGGAACAGTTTGGTGACGAACAATGCCTTTTCCAGCATGATGGAGCACCTTGCCATTAGGCAAAAGTGATAACTAATTGGCCGGGGGAACAAAACATTGATATTTTGGCCAGGAAACTCCCCAGACCATAATTCCATTGAGAACTTGTGGTCAATCCTCAAGAGGTGGGTGGACAATCAAAAACCCACAAATTCTGACAAACTCCAAGCATTGATTATGCAAGAATGGGCTGCCATCAGTCAGGATGTGGCCCAGAAGTTAATTGACAGCATGCCAGGGCAGATTGCAGAGGTCTTGAAAAAGAAGGGTCAACACTGCAAATATTGACTCTTTGCATCAACTTCATGTAATTGTCAATAAAAGCCTTTGACACTTATGAAATGCTTGTAATTATACTTCAGTATTCCATAGTAACATCTGACAAAAATATCTAAAGACACTGAAGCAGCAAACTTTGTGGAAATGAATAATTGTGTCATTCTCAAAACTTTTGGCCACGACTGAAGATACTCTATTTAGGGCCTATCAAAATAAAGTGTTACAATACACCATGATTGAATCTTAAAGGCAATATTCCAGTGTTAAATGGAGACTGTATTCATGGTAAAAGCTGCATATGTTGGCTCAATCAGAAATGACTTTTACATTTCTATGGTGCAATCTGTTACACTTCAGCGATACAGACGGAATAGAGCCCGTAGTCTGTTCAGAGAAGAGGCATTTCAGTAAATATGGACATCATGGTAGATACATAGAGGAAAGACCAGTCTGCATTGGTGCCTGATGACAAAAATATTGACACCGTTTTACTTCTAACACGGTCATTTTATTACACATGGTCCTGGGTAAACACTAAACACATGTATTGGACATAATGCTTGTATCAACTACTTTCACCAGAGCAAGCTAAGATTTCATCTTGACACCCATGAGATGTCTCAAGGCCCATTTCACGAGACAAGACATGAAAAAGGAAAAAGAGAGAGATTGTAGTGGAGCGGAACCTTGCACTGTCAGGGAATGCAAAATGTCACTGTTCACTCGGGCAGTATCAAGTTGATTATGTTCCAGTTCTATCCTAACTATTTAAGAGTTAACACCACAATTTGACTACATTAGATACGGTTCCTGTTTGATCCAGAGTGCATCCAAAACAACAAACATTATTACGGCTTCCTATACGTATACAGTTGAAGTCAGAAGTTTACATACTCCTTAGCCAAATACAGTTAAACTCAGTTTCACAATTCCTGACATTTAATCCTAGTAATAAAATCCCTGTTTTAGATCAGTTAGGATCACCACTTTATTTTAAGAATGTGAAATGTCAGAATAATAGTAGAGCGAATTATTTATTTCAGCTTTTATTTCTTTCATCACATTCCCAGTGGGTCAGAAGTACATGCTACCAAAAACGAATTGAGTGTATTGCCTTTAAATGGTTTAACTTGGGTCAAACGTCTCCGGTAGCTTTCAACAAGCTTCCCACAATAAGTTGGGTGAATTTTGGCCCATTCCTCCTGACAGAGCTGGTGTTACCGAGTCAGGTTTGTAGGCCTCCTTGCTGGCACATGCTTTTTCAGTTCTGCCCACAAATATTCTATAGGATTGATGGCCACTCCAATACCTTGACTTTGTTGTCCTTAAACCATTTTGCCACAACTTTGGAAGTATGCTTGGGGTCTTTGTCCATTTGGAAGACCCATTTGCGACCAAGCTTTAACTTCCTGACGGATGTCTTGAGATGTTGCTTCAATATATCCACAAAAAGTAAAACTTCCACATAATGCCATCTATTTTGTGAAGTGCACCAGTCTCTCCTGCAGCAAAGCACTGCCACAACATGATGCTGCCACCCCCATGCTTCACGGTTGGGATGCTGTTCTTCTGTTTGCAAGCCTCCCCCTTTTTCCTCCAAACATTAACGATGGTCATTATGGCCAAACAGTTCTATTTATGTTTCATCAGACCAGAGGACATTTCTCCAAAAAGTACAATCTTTGTCCCCATGTGCAGTTGCAAACCATAGTCTGGCTTTTTTCTGGCGGTTTTGGAGCAGTGGCTTCTTCCTTGCTGAGCGGCCTTTCAGGTTATGTCGATATAGGACTCGTTTTACTGTGGATATAGATACTTTTGTACCTGTTTCCTCCAGCATCTTCACAAGGTCCTTTGCTGTTGTTCTGGGATTTGCACATTTTGCACCAAAGTAGAGTTTGAAGATAGGCCTTGAAATACATCCACAGGTACACCTCCAATTGACACAAATTATGTTAATTAGCCTATCAGAAGCTTCTAAAACCATGACATCATTTTCTGGAATTTTCCAAGCTGTTTAAAGGGACAGTCAATTTAGTGTATGTAAACTTCTGACCCACTGGAATTGTGATACAGTGAATTATAAGTGAAATAATCTGTCTGTAAACAATTGTTGGAAAAATTACTTGTGTCATGCACAAAGTAGATGTCCTAACCGACTTGCCAAAACTATAGTTTGTTAACAAGAAATTTGTGGAGTGGTTGAAGAAATTAGTTTTAATGACTCCAACATAAGTTAATGTAAACTACTGACTTCACCTGTATCTCTCAAATTCCCACTTCTGATTTCCAGTTTTATTTTCCATTAAAAACAGTCTACATTGTTAAGACTAGGCATATTTCCAGGGCTTTACTCAACAATGACTTGGGTGTACAATATGACACCTCTCTCTACATCATTTGTAATCCGGAATAAAACTTTAATGCATTTTTTCAATCTTACCTTAATCTCCATGTAGATGTACAGTTAGCTCTTTCATCAGAGATTCCTAGTATTCCCAATAAGGCATGTCTTTCATTACTAGTTACACCCAGTAATACAATACAGATTATCTATCTGTAAAGGCTGTAGTCTTTGGAATCAAGCAATTGGCTAGTTTGATTAGCCATAGCCTACAACCAAGTTTAAAACCTTCCACAGAATATAGGATATAAAGATTCAGCAACAGCAAACTCTTTGATTTGCTTTGGTGTTTCTGAGAGACAAAGGGTCCTGTTCAATCTGCATCGCGGAAGTTCAGCTCTACAGCATGATTGACTACATTCACGGTAAACGCTGCAAATGTGGGCCCAATCAGAAATTACCTTAAAATGCATAGAGCTGAATCTGTAGCGCTTCAGAGTTTCAGATTGAATAGACTCCAAAGTCATAAGAGGAACAACACAGTTTTTGCTGAGGGCAATCAGGACCCACTGGGTATAAAATATACAAACATAATCATAAGTAGAAAAATACATTATATCTCGTGAGTTGCTGGGCAGAAAAGGGTATGTGTTGGAGTGTGCAGGATCTATTCTATTATGATAAAACTAATATACTTACCATTCCAAATGCTAGCATATGGATCATACTTAGCATAATATCCGCAGATATTCTAAATGAAATGACATTTTGAAGAACGACTGCTTTGCAGCGAGAGACGTTGGAACTGATAACATAGAAATGTGATTTCACATTGGAAGAGAAATGCAAATATCTAAACTAAAATCTACACAAAATAAGATGGATTAATAGAATTTTTGTTGCAAGGGGAGACAATCCAGGCCTGGAGTAAAGCAGAGGCCTTCCGTTCACATAATGTACAGTACAAGAGAATGAGCAGATCAGGTAAAAGCATTGAGAGTTTGAATGATCTCTTCCAGTCTATCAGTTAGTAACCATCTGTAATCCGTTTACAGCCAGACATATAGACAGTTACAGAAAGATGAAAGACGAGCTCTCTTCTTTCACATGTTTGAGTCAGATGGAGGATGTGTCGATTATTTGGTCGGTCAACAACGCCCCTACAAACACTGCAGACTTTGGTTTCAGCCCAGCACTATTCAACTCATCAACTAACCATAAGATCTCGATTAGCTGAATCAGGTGTGCTAATGCTGGCTATGGAACAAAATGTTTGTAGCAGTAGCTAGGTTTCCATCCAATTACAGACAGATGTTCATGCAAATATTCTAGAATTCGCATTAAGAAAATATGCGCATATAAATCAGTGCCTGATAAAGCAGTGACACAAAATGTACTTTTCCGCTCCAGTTTTCATGTACCAAATATAAATCTAAAGTGTTTCCATTGCATTTTCAACTCTACCAATAGTTTAGTCACAAAAACTGCTGTGTTAAATAACTCTGGTCTTGGCAGATGAGCTCCAGCCACCAGCTCTCAGATACCGTGCAGGTAGGCTCGTCTACATGATACGGTTATTATGGATGAGAGGGAGAATGTTTGTACTTGTCAAATAGCAGTCAAGCGTCGATCATCACTTCACCATTTCTCGCATAATACATTTTACCGCCACAAAAAGATCCCACCATGTCGGCATTTTTGTATTTTTTTTTTACAAATCTTCACAGCTATCCTGATTTTTGTTAATACGGTATGACTTCACTCGCATAAACTTTGGATGGAAACGTAGTTAGTGTTGACGTGTTTCCATTGGTTTGTAGCCAAGCCCCCTACTCCCAGTCCTAGTCATCTACAGTAGACACACCCTCCACACAGGACCGTGCACGCTGAGAAAAACGGTTAGCACTAAAACTGGAAGCCTTTAACCTTGCCAAGGACAAACTAGGGTTCTGCTCCGATCTGAGCGACCATTTTCCTATTACTCTGCTGTCTTATCTACAGAAACACTGAAATCCTGTTAAATGGAGCCATTTTCTCATTTGCCTGCAAGGTCATTTTCATGCATGGAGAGATCCATTCATTGTGCTGCTGAGCCTCTGGAGAGAGGGGGTTCTGCTGTAAGAAGAGACAGCTCACTGAGACAGATCACTGAGGGTCCAAAGGAAGTCCAGAGAGAGAAGCCGTTCAGAACCATCACTGGAGCACAGCTAGCATGGTGTATACACATCTGCTTAGCAATGGGAGATATCCATAATTCTCCTTAACAAACTGACAGGCAACACATAAGAGAGGTGAGCAGGACAAGCCAAAGAGTAGTCCATGTCCTTTGATTGGTCAATTCCAATGGATTGTCCAAAACATTGACCAATGCCAGCACTTGATCTTGGTCAAAGCCAATGATATGTCCTTACATGGACCAATGGCAACTCTCAATATGTCCTCAATATTGGCCAATGATCCTGCCCCTCTACTACCCTGTCTACTGAGCCTGGGCTTTGTCTGTGTGAGACAGAGAGATATCACCCACTGCAGTTTGGGAGGCTCAGGAGGAGAAACAGAGACCACAGCACTCCATACAGATCTCCAGGCAGTCTGCAGACTCGCAGCACGCGTCGATGATCCCACAGTCCATGTCACATGGCAGCTCACAGTCGCCGCACTCCTCCGAGGCGCAGCAGCAGCAGAAGCACGCCGAGTTGTCCCCCGCACACGAACCACAGGTGGCACAGTCCAACACGATGTTACACAGAGTCAGGAACTCACAGAACAGACAGGCCAGGATACAGTGAACACAACAGTCTGAGGGAGAGACGGGGAGTTATTCATCTTTATTTGGCCTGCTAAGTTGGTTGGGAATGCATACTGTTTGGGAGAGGATGGGGGAGACGGGATGGAGAATAATAGGAGATGAGACATAGGAGGAGGGAGGAAGTGCAGGATACAGTGAGATAGACTAGATCAGGTAGCAACTCACCTTCCTGTACCTCTGTAGGTATCTGGGAGCTGTTACTCTTGGAGGAGCTCTTGCTCCTCTTGCTGCTCTGAGAGGTGATGGAGGGGTTGGACTGGAGCTTCTTGGAGTTCTTCATCCCCGACGAGGAGGAGGAAGAGGCTGCTTTAGGGAGGGAGCCAGGGGCAGGCCGATCACAGGGGCCTCCGTTCCTCACTCCGTTGGTGTGAGGGGCGTGCGTGCAGTTGGGTCCGTGTGTGTGAAGCTTGGCTCCGTCTCGTGGCTGGCTGGTTGGCTGTGTTAGGCAGGGTTGGGCAGGGTGGATGTGGGTGGATCGAGCCTGGGGCTGACCTGAGGACAGGAACAAAGAAATAAAATAAAAACATTTACAATAGTTGCTTTCGTTGTAATAGCGGGACACATTGGAAACGTAGTCATTGATACAGCAGGCCCCAATGGCTCCTGGGAAGGGCCATGTGTATTATGATGACTTCTGACCCGGCTCGTCTAGATGCTTACACGACAACCCACAGACAGACACTCTACGCTAATGTCCTCCTCCTCTCCTCTCCTCTCCTCTCCTCTCCTCTCCTCTCCTCTCCTCTCCTCTCCTCTCAAGAACAAGTCTCCTCTCCTTGGACACAACATCATTACCGAGAATCCCCATAAGAAATAGGCCTTCAGTTTGGCCAGGTCAAATTCACAGAACATTAAGAACCTATTCAAATCATTCACCAAGGACAACTGGTACTTCATGGTCTACCACTGGCAGCTGCACATTGCTAGGTGCACCCTGCATTCATATGTCACTCATGACTGTGATGCATATATGGTTGCTAGTTTTAGGGTTTTGATTTATGTGAACAGAGGGGCTGAAATGGCTTGGTTCTCTCTCCTCACAGTCTCAAATGTAGGCTACACACACACACACACACACACAACCCTGGTGTGTTTACAACCTACAAACCCTCTACTGTTCCTCCTTTAACTCAGACCAGGGTTGATCTTGGCTGTCCAACGTGCACCTCTTCGTATATTTTACTCTGAGCAGTGCCACCAATACTCATTTCCTGAGGTGTGAAAGCACACCACCTCTGTCAAAAGAAACACCTTGAAAAATATATGATATATTATGATAATATTTAATACCATCCTTTCGAGGCCCTAAATATTTTCTTGACCTGAACACACAGATGGAGAGAGGTGTGACTTCACAGGGTAGAAAACCACTGCAGGACATCCAGAGAGAAACACACACACAGACACACACACCGGGGGCTGAGATGCAGTGAGGCCTAGCGGGCAGTAAAACCGTCCATTAGACAATCATTCAGAGACAGATAACCCTGCTAGGGCTGTTTTGATTGGCCCATGGCCGGGGTCACACAACCAATCGAGTGTGATTAAAGATTCTTTCATTCAGCGTTTTCTAACCCCATTCCAGATGTCTGGCAACCCACGGGGTAGTGTGTGTGAGTGTGTGTGTGAGTGTGTGTGTGTGTGTGTGGGGAAAAAATATTGCGTCTTCTGAAGTATGTCATAAGTCAATACCTGCTGCTCTGCTGTTATGTCTCCTTTCTCCTTTTTCCTCCTTCTCCCCCACTCTCCCCCACTCTCGCTCTCCTTCTCTCTCCCTCGCTCCTTCTCTTTCCCCCACTCTCTCCCCCACTCTCGCTCTCCTCTCTCCCTCGCTCCTTCTCTCTCCCCCACTCTCTCCCCCACTCTCGCTCTCCTCTCTCTCTCTCCCCCACTCTCTCCTTCTCTCTCCCCCACTCTCTCCTTCTCTCCCCCACTCTCTCCCCCACTCTCTCTCCTTCTCTCCCCCACTCTCTCTCCCTCGCTCCTCATCTCTCTCCTTCTCCCTCGCTCCTTCTCTCTCTCCTTCTCTCTCGCTCCTTCTCTCCCCCACTCTCTCTCCCTCGCTCCTTCTCCCTCGCTCCTTCTCTCGCTCCTTCTACCTCGCTCCTTCTCTCTCTCGCTCCTTCTCTCTCTCTCCTTCTCTCTCGCTCCTTCTCCCTTGCTCCTTCTCTCGCTCCTTCTCCCTCGCTCCTCGCTCCTCTCTCTCTCTCTCCTTCTCTCTCTCGCACTCTCTCCCCCACTCTCTCCCCCACTCTCGCTCTCCTTCTCTCTCCCTCGCTCCTTCTCTCTCCCCCACTCTCGCTCTCCTTCTCTCTCCCTCGCTCCTTCTCTCTCCCCCACTCTCTCCCCCACTCTCGCTCTCCTTCTCTCTCCCTCGCTCCTTCTCTCTCCCCCACTCTCGCTCTCCTCTCTCTCTCTCTCTCCCCCACTCTCTCTCCTTCTCACTCCCCCACTCTCTCCTCTCTCTCCCCCACTCTCTCACCCACTCTCTCTCCTCGCTCCTTCTCTCCCCCACTCTCTCTCCCTCGCTCCTCATCTCTCTCCTTCTCCCTCGCTCCTTCTCTCTCTCCTTCTCTCTCGCTCCTTCTCTCTCCCCCACTCTCTCTCCCTCGCTCCTTCTCCCTCGCTCCTTCTTCCTCGCTCCTTCTCTCTCTCCTTCTCTCTCGCTCCTTCTCTCTCCCACTCCTTCTCTCGCTCCTTCTCCCTCGCTCCTTCTCCCTCGCTCCTTCTCTCGCTCCTTCTCCCTCGCTCCTTCTCTCGCTCCTTCTCCCTCGCTCCTTCTCTCTCTCCTTCTCTCTCCCTCGCTCCTTCTCTCTCCCCCACTCTCTCCCCCACTCTCGCTCTCCTCTCTCCCTCGCTCCTTCTCTCTCCCCACTCTCTCTCTCTCCTCTCTCCTCTCCCCCACTCTCTCTCCTCCTCTCCTCTCTCTCCTCCTCTCCCCCACTCTCTCTCCTCCTCTCCCCCACTCTCTCCCTCTCTCTCCCCCACTCTCTCTCCTCTCCTCTCCCCCTCTCCCCCCTTCTCTCTCCCCACTCTCCTCCTCTCCCCCACTCTCCTTCTCCCCCCCTCTCCCCCCTCTCTCTCCCCACTCTCCTTCTCTCTCCCCCTCTCCCCCCTTCCCTCTCCCCACTATCCTTCTCTCTCCCCCTCTCCCCCCTTCTCTCTCCCCCTCTCCCCCCTTCTCTCTCCCCACTCTCCTCTCTCCCCCTCTCCCCTCTTCTCTCTCCCCCACTCTCTCTCCCCCTCTCCCCCACTCTCCTTCTCTCCCCCCCTATCCCCCTTCTCTCTCCCCCACTCTCCTTCTCTCCCCCCTCTCTCCCCTTCTCTCTCCCCTACTCTCTCTCCTTCTCTCTCTCCCTCTCCCCCACTCTCCTTCTCTCTCCCCTCTATCCCCCCTTCTCTCTCCCCACTCTCCTTCTCTCTCCCCCCTTCTCTCTCTCCTCTCTCTTCTCTCTCTCCCCTCCTTCTCTCTCCCCACTCTCCTTCTCCCCCCCCCCCCCCTCTCCCCCTCGCTCTTTGTCTCTCCTCCTCGCTATCCCCCGGTCTTTCACTTTAACCATTCGTACATTTTAAAGATACAGTACAATGCTGTGTAGTACATTACAGCATAACGGTTTGGTTCTGTCTAGAGGAGGAGAAGAGAGAGCGAGGGATGGTGAGTAGAGGAGGAGACAGGATGTGTGGCCACCATTGTTCTCCAAATGATCAGTAAGGAGGAACAGTCAGATCCATCTATAAACCCTGGACCCCAGAGAGAGAGAATCTGCCCTAAAAACCATGTCTCTGCTTTTCACTTCACTAGAAGACATGCACATGCACACAGACACGCACACACACAGAGAGAGAGACATAATTGCAGCCACCAACCCTAATCAGAGTCAGTTTTAGTGAAACCACACAGAGCGATGCCTTTACCCCACATCTCTCTGCTAGTCATTCTCTAAGTAGCACAGTGAAATGCCGTCCATGTCTGGTCACCAGTACATTCCTCTGGTTGGTAAAGACAACATCAGCAGGAATACAATATTGTTTGTTTACTGAAGGCCATTGGAGTCTTTAAAAAAGGATTGCTAGAAATGGAACAAGGGATAACTTCCTTCTAACTGGACAGAGAGAGTTTAAATGGTGTCTGGATATTATTAAGAGTGGTATGAGAGTTCATTCACCCCTCTCCCCTGTGTGTGGGTGTCGGTGGGGGTGTGTGTGGGCAGTAAACAGGCGGGTCTCTTGGGCATCTAGCAGCCAGACAGACAGACTGACTAGGTTTCAGAGGAGTCATGACTGTCTCCATATAAAGCCTAAGGACAAACAACAAGGCTGGCACACACACACACAGAGAGAAACAGCTCTTTGTGCAACACACCCTGCGATAGAGAGTGTGTGTGTATGTGTTTGTGAGATAGAGAAACAGACGACAGTGTGTGAGAGAAAGATCCGTTCTGCGGATATACACCCCTAAGCTTTGGCTGTCTTGTCTATTTTGGGTCAGGAGTGATGCAAGGGCGTGCCACACAAACACAATGATTCAGCAGCACATAGTTAAAAATAAGAACAAATAAAAAGCCAAATGACTGTGGGCTTAGCATGATGAAACTGGCACACCACAAACTGAAGGAGAAGGGGGGAGAAACACAGAGCAGGAAGGAGGGTGAGTCAATAGTGTAGCCTGGGCCGGAGAATGCAAGAATATGTACAAAACAGTGTGTGAGAGAAACAGAGCGAGACATAGAGTGTTAATTTGATTGTTTATTTCACTTTTGTTTATTATCTATTTCACTTGTTTTGGCAATGTTAACTTATGTTTCCCATGCCAATAAAGCCCTTGAATTGATTTGAGAGAGAGAGACAGGGTGAGACTGGGAGAGGAAGAGAGGCCCAGTGTAGGCCCAGCCTGTTGCCTGCAGCGATGGGGGTGTGGTATGCCTGGCTTGAGAGAGGGTGAATCACAGTCGGCTGAATGCTCACCTCTACCTCCCCTCCCCTCCCCCCTCCCTCTCTCCCCAAATCCCTCCATTCACTCACCTCCCATTACCCTCCAAACTGCCAACCTCCTCCTCACCCCCCCCCTCCCTCCAAATCCCACCACCTCCCCTTCAGTCACCTCCCTCCCACCACCTCCCCTTCAGTCACCTCCCTCCCACCACCTCCCCTTCAGTCACCTCCCTCCCACCACCTCCCCTTCAGTCACCTCCCTCCCACCACCTTCCCTTCAGTCACCTCCCTCCCACCACCTCCCCTTCAGTCACCTCCCTCCCACCACCTCCCCTTCAGTCACCTCCCTCCCACCACCTCCCCTTCAGTCACCTCCCTCCCACCACCTCCCCTTCAGTCACCTCCCTCCCACCACCTTCCCTTCAGTCACCTCCCTCCCACCACCTCCCCTTCAGTCACCTCCCTCCCACCACCTCCCCTTCAGTCACCTCCCTCCCACCACCTCCCCTTCAGTCACCTCCCTCCCACCACCTCCCCTTCAGTCACCTCCCTCCCACCACCTCCCCTTCAGTCACCTCCCTCCCATCACCTCCCCTTCAGTCACCTCCCTCCCACCATTCTAGACTTGAGGCTATGATTACTACTGATCACTGCACCTCTCTACCTTTCCAACCTCCCTCCTCCTACCTCCCTCTTTTCCTCCCTCTCTCCTTCAGTGACTCAGCAGTCTGACCAGTAGACAGTAAACAGAGTGCTGTTGATGCCAGGCCAGCTGAACTCGGTCAGAGCTGTGAGGGACATGTTGGGAACCTGTTTTCCCTCCCTACATATAGAACAGAAACACCTGAGTGAAGCCCAGAACTGTTACTACAGATCACAGCTAATCACAACTAAGTGCTTTACATGGTAAGTACTGTCACCTTGTCCTTCCACTGTCACCTCATTCACCACCAATGGGACTTGATGAGGACTGGGAGGTGGGGGGTGTTAAAATGTGTGACCCCTCAAAAACACTGACCTCATAAGCCCCTGGCTGCTTCAGCTCATTTCAATAACAATCTCTACAGGGATGGGGACTCTAATCTCAGAAGAGCAGAGTGTGGTATTTCTAAAGAGTGGTATTCCAATGGAAGTGTGCCTTATTTCCCTATACAGAGTGGGCAATGGGGGCTGAGAGAGGATAAACGCCCTACTTAACTGGGAGAATGGGGTGAAAATATGGAGAGAGGGAGGGAGGAGAGAGGAGAGAGGGAAGGAGGAGAGAGGAGAGAGGGAAGGAGGAGAGAGAGAAGGAGGAGAGAGGGAAGGAGGAGAGAGCAGAGAGGGAAGGAGGAGAGAGGGAAGGAAGAGAGAGCAGAGAGGGAAGGAGGAGAGAGCAGAGAGGGAAAGGAGGAGAGAGCAGAGAGGGAAGGAGGAGAGAGGGAAGGAGGAGAGAGCAGAGAGGGAAGGAGGAGAGAGCAGAGAGGGAAGGAGGAGAGAGTAGAGAGGGAAGGAGGAGAGAGCAGAGAGGGAAGGAGGAGAGAGCAGAGAGGGAAGAAGGAGAGAGCAGAGAGGGAAGAAGGAGAGAGGGAAGGAGGAGAGAGCAGAGAGGGAAGGAGGAGAGAGGGAAGGAAGAGAGATGGAAGGAGGAGAGAGCAGAGAGGGAAGGAGGAGAGAAGAAAGGTGGAAAAGGTGAAAGGTAAGACAGAGGAGAGAGGGAAGGGGAAAGAAGGGGTCAGAAGTAAAGTTGGGGTTAGGTGTCACTCTTTCCAGGCTGTGTGTGTGTGTGTGTGTGTGTGTGTGTGTGTGTGTGTGTGTGTGTGTGTGTGTGTGTGTGTGTGTGTGTGTGTGTGTGTGTGTGTGTGTGTGTGTGTGTGTGTGTGTGTGTGTGTGTGTGTGTGTGTGTGAGAGAGAGAGAGAGAGAAGCAAGAGGAGGATGAGGAAAAGGAGAGATTAATCACAGACTACTGTGTGCGTGTGTGAAGGAGGAGGAAGAGGAGGATGAGGACAGATCAATCTCAGACTGGTGTGTAATTAAAGGCACTGTGTCACGATCCTGTTACATTTTACACCAGCGACACTCTAACCTGGTCCACATCCCCTTTAACGAGCCCATCATACTGACCTCACCAAGCTGTCAACTCAGCCTTTCCACTGCACTGTGGTGTGTGCGTGATTGTACGCCTTACAACTAAAACGTTAACTAAATATTGCTCCATTTCAGCTGTTATTAACTTGTCTGTATGGAGCATTTTCTGACTGAAGTTGTACAAATGAGTCATGAGGACTGATGAATCCCTGTGGGTCCTTAACTCTCTGTGTTCCACTGTGGCACCAGACAAAGGGAGTGAGTGAGTGAGGGTCTGACAGAGAGGTAGGTGGTGGTGATGGTGGTTAGAGTAGCAGCAGAGCAGACCTGAGGTTTGGATGAAAACAGTTAAAAACATACAAGAGTACCCCCAAAGGAGAGGTCAGTCATGAGTCAGACAGCTTTTCACCCCTCCCATGCTACTTACTGGCAGGGTGTATAGGACTGTGACAGGCCACTCACACTGACGTAAGAGCTTGACTGATGCTTTACTGAATCAATGTGCTAGAGACACAGAAACACACCACTCAACTACTGAAGAGAACAGCATACACGCACATGCAGGCACAGCACACACAAACCTGTGCACACACTCGTGCATGCACTGACGCACTTGTGCACACATGCGCCACATTAACACACACCCGTTAACGGCTCTCTCTGCACATTAGTCTCAGACAGCTTGTCAGAGGCCCAGCGCCAGACACATGCTACAGCCATGATGTCATCACTGTGAGACAGAGCATCTGGGTTGCAGAATGCAATCTCGCTTCTGTTTTCCTCCACTCACGTGTCATTTACATGATGACATCACGGCACATACACACAGACATCTAGTCAACTAGTAGCAGCAAGAGCCACAAGTTCATATTTGATATAATCAGTAGACAGGCCAAACTCTCCCTCTCTTTATGCCTGTGGTTGTAGCAGAGTAAGAGGATCTAGAAAGTTAGTCACAGTGTTGCTGATGATACAATAGTGTTCAATTTACGACTTCGACACACACGCATGCACAAAAACACACATACACACACACACTCACATAATACGAGCCCCCAGACTGACTCACCAGCCATCTGCATCAGCAGAGAAAAGCGGGCGTAACAGAGATGACATTGCTTATAGATGCTGATCTAAGGTCTGTTTTGATTTATTCCCCTAATGGTTAAGGTTAGGCTTGGGGAAGGGAAAGCTGATCCTAGATATGTACACCAGAGTGGGAGGAGGGTTTGAAAGGAGGTGTAGAGATGGATTGAGGGAGGTATAGGGAGGGAGGTATAGGGGGGTTGAGGGAGGTATAGGTGGATGGAGGAACGTATAGGGGGATGGAAGGAGGGAGATATAGGGGGAATGAGGGAGGTATAGGGGGATGGAAGGAGGGAGATATAGGGGGATGGAAGGAGGGGTAGAGGGGTATGGAAGGAGAGAGGAATAGGGGGATGGAAGGAGGGAGGTATAGGGGGATGGGAGGAGGAGGGATAGGGGGATGGAAGGAGGGAGGTATAGGGGGATGGAAGGAGGGAGGTATAGGGGGGATGAGGGAGGTATAGGGGGATGGAAGGAGGGAGGTATAGGGGGATGGAAGGAGGGAGGTATAGGGGGATGGAAGGAGGGGTAGAGGGGGATGGAAGGAGAGAGGTATAGGGGGATGGAAGGAGGGTGGTAGGTATAGGGGAGATGGAAGGAGGGCGGTATAGGGGGATGGAAGGAGGGCGGTATAGGGGGATGGAAGGAGGGCGGTATAGGGGGATGGAAGGAGGGAGGTATAGGGGGATGGAAGGAGAGAGGTATAGGGGGATGGAAGGAGGGAGGTATAGGGGGATGAAGGAGGGAGGCATAGGGGGATGGAAGGAGGGAGGCATAGGGGGATGGAAGGAGGGCGGCATAGGGGGAGGGAAGGAGGGAGGTATAGGGGGATGGAGGGAGGGAGGTATAGGGGGATGGAGGGAGGTATAGGGGGATGGAAGGAGGGAGGTATAGGGGGATGGAAGGAGGGAGGCATAGGGGGATGGAAGGAGGGAGGCATAGGGGGATGGAAGGAGGGAGGCATAGGGGGATGGAGGGAGGGAGGTATAGGGGGGGATAGAGGAAGGTATAAGATGGATAGAGGGAGGTATAGGGGAGAGGGAGGTATAGGGGGGAGGGAGGTACAGGGGGAAGGAGGTAGGTATAGGGGGGATGGAAGGAGGGAGGTATAGGGAGGTATAGGGGAGATGGAAGGAGGGATGTATAGGGGAGATGGAAGGAGGGATGTATAGGGGGATGGAAGGAGGGAGGCATAGGGGGATGGAAGGAGGGAGGCATAGGGGGATGGAGGGAGGGAGGTATAGGGGGATGGAGGGAGGTATAGGGGGGTGGAAGGAGGGAGGTATAGGGGGATGGGGCGTGGTATAGGGGGTTGGTAGGAGGGAGGTATAGGGGGGATAGAGGAAGGTATAAGATGGATAGAGGGAGGTATAGGGGAGAGGGAGGTATAGGGGGGAGGGAGGTACAGGGGGAAGGAGGTAGGTATAGGGGGGATGGAAGGAGGGAGGTATAGGGAGGTATAGGGGAGATGGAAGGAGGGATGTATAGGGGGATGGAAGGAGGGATGTATAGGGGGATGGAAGGAGGGAGGAACAGGGGATGGAGGGAGGTAAAGGGGGGATGGAAGGAGGATGGAACGAGGGAGGTATAGGGGAATGGAAGGGGAGGGGTATAGGGGAATGGAAGGAGGGGGTATAGGGGGATGGAAGGAGGGGGTATAGGGGGATGGAAGGAGGGAGGTATAGGGGATGGAAGGAGGGAGATATAGGGGGATGGAAGGAGGGAGCTATAGGGGAATGGAAGGAGGGGGTATAGGGGAATGGAAGGAGGGGGTATAGGGGGATGGAAGGAGGGGGTATAGGGGGATGGAAGGAGGGAGGTATAGGGGAATGGAAGGAGGGAGGTATAGGGGATGGAAGGAGGGAGGTATAGGGGGATGGAAGGAGGGAGGTATAGGGGAATGGAAGGAGGGAGGTATAGGGGGATGGAAGGAGGGAGGTATAGGGGGGATGGAAGGAGAGAGGTATAGGGGGATGGAAGGAGGGAGGTATAGGGGGAAGGAAGGAAGGAGGGAGGCATAGGGGGATGGAAGGAGGGGGTATAGGGGGATGGAAGGAGGGAGGTATAGGGGATTGGAAGGAGGGAGGTATAGGGGATGGAAGGAGGGAGGTATAGGGGGATGGAAGGAGGGAGGTATAGGGGGGATGGAAGGAGGGAGGTATAGGGGGATGGAAGGAGGGAGGTAGAGGGGAGATGGAATTAGAGAGGTATAGGGGGGATGGAAGGAGGGAGGTAAAGGGGGTTGGAAGGAGGGAGGTATAAGGAGATGGAGGGAGGTATAGGGGGATGGAAGGAGGGAGGTATAGGGGAATGGGAGGATGGAGGTATAGGGGGATGGAAGGAGGGAGGTATAGGGGGATGGAAGGAGGGAGGTATAGGGAGGTATAGGGGAGATGGAAGGAGGGATGTATAGGGGAGATGGAAGGAGGGAGGTATAGGGGGATGGAAGGAGGGAGGTATAGGGAGGATGGAAGGAGGGAGGAAAAGGGGGGTGGAAGGAAGGAGGGAGGCATAGGGGGATGGAAGGAGGGATAGGGGGATGGAAGGAGGGAGGTATAGGGGGATGGAAGGAGGGAGGTATAGGGGGATGGAAGGAGGGCGGTATAGGGGGATGGAAGGAAGGAGGGAGGCATAGGGGGATGGAAGGAGGGAGGTATAGGGGGATGGAAGGAGGGAGGTATAGGGGGATGGAAGGAAGGAGGGAGGCATAGGGGGATGGAAGGAGGGAGGTATAGGGGGGAGGTATAGGGGGGATGGAAGGAGGGAGATATAGGGGGATGGAAGGAGGGAGGTATAGGGAGGATGGAAGGTGGGAGGTATAGGGGGGAGGTATAGGGGGGATGGAAGGAGGGAGGTATAGGGGGATGGAAGGAGGGAGGTATAGGGGGATGGAAGGAAGGAGGGAGGCATAGGGGGATGGAAGGAGGGAGGTATAGGGGGGAGGTATAGGGGGGATGGAAGGAGGGAGATATAGGGGGATGGAAGGAGGGAGGTATAGGGAGGATGGAAGGTGGGAGGTATAGGCGGGAGGTATAGGGGGGATGGAAGGAGGGAGGTATAGGGGGATGGAAGGAGGGCGGTATAGGGGGATGGAAGGAGGGAGGTATAGGGGGCTGGAAGGAGCGAGGTATAGGGGCATGGAGGTATAGAATGATGGAGGGAGGTATAGGGGGGTGGAAGGAGGGAGGTATAGGGGGATGGAAGGAGGGAGGCATATGGGGATGGAGGGAGGTATAGGGGGGATGGAAGGAGGGAGGTATAGGGGGATGGAAGGAGGGAGGCATAGGGGGATGGAAGGAGGGAGGCATAGGGGGATGGAAGGAGGGAGGCATAGGGGGATGGAGGGAGGGAGGTATAGGGGGATGGAGGGAGGTATAGGGGGGTGGAAGGAGGGAGGTATAGGGGGATGGGGCGTGGTATAGGGGGTTGGTAGGAGGGAGGTATAGGGGGAAGGAGGTAGGTATAGGGGGGGATAGAGGAAGGTATAAGATGGATAGAGGGAGGTATAGGGGAGAGGGAGGTATAGGGGGGAGGGAGGTACAGGGGGAAGGAGGTAGGTATAGGGGGGATGGAAGGAGGGAGGTATAGGGAGGTATAGGGGAGATGGAAGGAGGGATGTATAGGGGAGATGGAAGGAGGGATGTATAGGGGGATGGAAGGAGGGAGGAACAGGGGATGGAGGGAGGTAAAGGGGGGATGGAAGGAGGATGGAACGAGGGAGGTATAGGGGAATGGAAGGGGGGGTATAGGGGAATGGAAGGAGGGGGTATAGGGGGATGGAAGGAGGGGGTATAGGGGGATGGAAGGAGGGAGGTATAGGGGATGGAAGGAGGGAGGTATAGGGGGATGGAAGGAGGGAGCTATAGGGGAATGGAAGGAGGGGGTATAGGGGAATGGAAGGAGGGGGTATAGGGGAATGGAAGGAGGGGGTATAGGGGGATGGAAGGAGGGGGTATAGGGAGATGGAAGGAGGGGGTATAGGGGGATGGAAGGAGGGAGGTATAGGGGAATGGAAGGAGGGACGTATAGGGGATGGAAGGAGGGAGGTATAGGGGGATGGAAGGAGGGAGGTATAGGGGAATGGAAGGAGGGAGGTATAGGGGGATGGAAGGAGGGAGGTATAGGGGGGATGGAAGGAGGGAGGTATAGGGGGATGGAAGGAGGGAGGTATAGGGGAGATGGAATTAGAGAGGTATAGGGGGTTGGAAGGAGGGAGGTATAAGGGGAGGGAGGGAGGTATGGGGGGATGGAAGGAGGGAGGTAAAGGGGAATGGGAGGATGGAGGTATAGGGGGATGGAAGGAGGGAGGTATAGGGGGGATGGAAGGAGGGAGGTATCCGGGGAGATGGAAGGAGAGAGGTATAGGGGAGATGGAAGGAGGGAGGTATAGGGGGGTGGAAGGAGGGAGGTATAGGGGCATGGAGGGAGGGAGGTATAGGGTGATGGAGGGAGGTAGGTATAGGGGAGATGGAAGGAGAGAGGTATAGGGGAGATGGAAGGAGGGAGGGAGGTATAGGGGGGTGGACGGAGGGAGGGAGGTATAGGGGGAAGGAGGGAGGTATAGGGGGAAGGAGGGAGGGAGGTATAGGGGGATGGATGAGGTATAGGGGGTGAAAGGAGGGAGGTATAGGGGGTGAAAGGAGGGAGGTATAGGGGGATGGAGGAAGGTATAGGGGGATGGAGGAAGGTATAGGGGGGTGGAAGGAGAGAGGTATAGGGGGATATAGGGGGATGGAGGGAGGTAAAGGGGGGTGGAAGGAGGGAGGTATTTGGGGTGGGGCGTGGTATAGGGGTTTGGTAGGAGGGAGGTATAGGGGGAAGGAGGTAGGTATAGGGGGGATAGAGGAAGGTGTGAGATGGATAGAAGGAGGTATAGGTGGATGGAGGTATAGGGGGTAATGAGGAGCAGGGGGATGGAGGAAGGTGTGAGATGGGGCTTGTACATTTTGTCCGTAGTCTAGTAACTCTTGCAGCACAGTGTATGGAGCTGGTTTTATGGGGGACATAAAATAAGAGAAGAATGTTGAATACAGACCCAGACTAATACGCACACGCACACACAAAAATCCCACAGAAACCTGTCTCATAAGTATTTCAACATTACCCGGCCCAATTCCCCCATAACCCTAAATACTGTCCTAGTATTACCCAATCTCTCTCTCTCTCTCTCTCTCTCTCTCTCTCTCTCTCTCTCTCTCTGACACAGCCTCTTAAACACACCATCATTACAGCTCCTGGATTTACTTTGTGGTAGCTCAGTAACTATCAGGAAGTAGCTCACGTTGCTTGGAGCAGAGGACCCCTGGCCGGACTACAGTGGGATGATGTGTGTGTGGATATGGGTTTTGGGGGAGACAGGAAGGTATGTGTGTATCAGTATATTTGTGTACAGTATCTGTATGTTATTGATGCCAGGGCTGCTTCTCCAGCAGGAAGTGAATGCAGTACTGTATTGGGGGACCATATGGTGTTAGGGGGTCAGTGAAGGACATTTGTTCAGCTCTGTGAACCACCTTTACCGTTTTGACTTCTTGTGACCCATCAACGAAAAACAAACCAGTGTTTCTAGCCAGGACCAGGCCTTGAACTGTGACCCCCCTAATCAGGTCTGACGATACACTGTAAGCCCAGGTCTATATTACTACATAAACTGTGGTTCATACTTCACAAAGATGCCCAAGAGAATACGGGGGAGAGACAGACACGTCCAAAAACTATACTGTCAGAGTCACCTGGGTACAGTAGTCATAGCGACTCCCAGCAATCACAGTTACCACCAAACAGAGAGGAAATAGTCAAATGGAGGAGAGGTGTTTCATTTGGCTGCAGCATGTGGCGTATTGAATGTAGACACGTGTGCTTTAGAAATTTGGAAACTAACAGGCAGGTATCCTAGTGGTTAGAGCGTTGGACCAGTAACCGAAAGGTTGCTAGATCGAATCCCTGAGCTGACAAGGTAAAAATCTCTTGTTCTGCCCACTGCTACCCAGTAGACCATCATTGTAAATAAGAATTTGTTTGACATGCCTATTTAAAAATAAAAAATATTTAAACTTTATTTTTAATTTTTAAATCCCTCTGTTGACAATTCAATTCACAGGCATGAGAGAGTGTGTATCTAACCTATTTCTTAGGGCTGTGTGTGTTCATTCAGGGTCCAGACGGTGTGACTCACAACACCGGGGCACAGTAATGGAGCCCAAACATTCAAAGCCATTTATGTATTTGTATGTGTGTGCGTGAGAGAGCGTGTACATATGTGCAGACAGACGTATGTGTGTGCGTATGCTTGTGTATGTACGTGTGTGTGTAACTCACAGGTAATGCTCTTGCTAGGTGTCGTCAGGTCCGGCTGTGAGAGACTGTTGTTGTTGTTGCCGTTCTCCGCGTCTCCTAGCAACCCCTCTGGTTTAACCTTTGGCCTCTCGATGAGGGGCTCCATGCTCCTGTCCAAATCTGGAGGTAACAGAGAGAGAGGAGAGACAGACAGAGGGACAGGACCAATGTTCCCTCTAAGCTGCGTGGGCGCACAGCTCCCCTCAGACTGCCACACTGAAGAAATGACGCGCAGAGAAGCACAAGATTGAACTTCACTCAACTTTCTAGAGTTTTCCCCATTAGTTAACACTATCACCGTTTCCCCGTTAGTTAACACTATCACCGTTTCCCCGTTAGTTAACACTATCACCGTTTCCCCGTTAGTTAACACTATCACCGTTTCCCTGTAACACTATCACCGTTTCCCCGTTAGTTAACACTATCACCGTTTCCCTGTTAGTTAACACTATCACCGCTTCCCCGTTAGTTAACACTATCACCGTTTCCCAGCTAGTTAACACTATCACCGTTTCCCCGCTAGTTAACACTATCACCGTTTCCCTGTTAGTTAACACTATCACCGTTTCCCTGTTAGTTAACACTATCACCGTTTCCCCGCTAGTTAACACTATCACCGTTTCCCCGTTAGTTAACACTATCACCGTTTCCCTGTTAGTTAACACTATCACCGTTTCCCTGTTAGTTAACACTATCACAGTTTCCCTGCTAGTTAACACTATCACCGTTTCCCTGCTAGTTAACACTATCACCGTTTCCCTGTTAGTTAACACTATCACCGTTTCCCTGTTAGTTAACACTATCACCGTTTCTCTGCTAGTTAACACTATCACCGTTTCCCTGCTAGTTAAAACTATCACCGTTTCCCTGTTAGTTAACACTATCACCGTTTCCCTGTTAGTTAACACTATCATACGTAATTTCCGGTCACAACTTGCAGACTTGTTTACGTGTTGCTGTGCGCTTGTGCGTTTTGTTGCCAACCTTACTTTGCTACCTGACAACTTTACGGTTTTTATTTTTTAATTATCGTTTACATTTTAGATTTTTCCCTCAACTTTTTTACTCCGGACGCTTTATCTGGACGTGATTCGTCAGGACCTCCACCAGCCGAAGCTAAGTAGTAACATTAACATGATGCTTTATCTGGACGTGGTTCGTCAGGACCTCCACCAGCCGAAGCTAAGTAGTAACATTAACATGATGCTTTATCTGGACGTGGTTCGTCAGGACCTCCACCAGCCGAAGCTAAGTAGTAACATTAACATGATGCTTTATCTGGACGTGGTTCGTCAGGACCTCCACCAGCCGAAGCTAAGTAGTAACATTAACATGATGCTTTATCTGGACGTGATTCGTCAGGACCTCCACCAGCCGAAGCTAAGTAGTAACATTAACATGATGCTTTATCTGGACGTGGTTCGTCAGGACCTCCACCAGCCGAAGCTAAGTAGTAACATTAACATGATGCTTTATCTGGACGTGATTCGTCAGGACCTCCACCAGCCGAAGCTAAGTAGTAACATTAACATGATGCTTTATCTGGACGTGGTTCATCAGGACCTCCACCAGCCGAAGCTAAGTAGTAACATTAACATGATGCTTTATCTGGACGTGATTCGTCAGGACCAGCCGAAGCTAAGTAGTAACATTAACATGATGCTTTATCTGGACGTGATTCGTCAGGACCTCCACCAGCCGAAGCTAAGTAGTAACATTAACATGATGCTTTATCTGGACGTGGTTCGTCAGGACCTCCACCAGCCGAAGCTAAGTAGTAACATTAACATGATGCCTTCTAATTGCAGTCGCTGTACTCATAATATACAGGAGAACGATCGCCTTATGGTGAGGATAGCTGAGCTGCAAGCCCAGCTTCAGAAGTCATCGTTAGGCAAGGGTAATTTCAAGGGTAATTTCAGTGTAGGAAAGGATGAAACGGCGTCTGTGCCACCAGTAAGTACAGATAGCAATATAAATCCCCTCTCACGGTCCCCGCAGCCGGACAACTTTCTCATGGTTTCTGGAGGGAAATGCTGTAGGAATGCTCAACTGGTGTTGCTCATTCAGCCAACAGAAACTTTCAACTGGTTTTCCCCATTAAGCAGCGAGTCGGAGTCTGAGGCCGAGCCTTCTCTGGTCTCTACTCCTCCCGTTACAGGGTCTGAGACGCCGAAGCTTCCCACCATTAGCTCTGACAAATTGAAAACTCTAGTCATTGGCAACTCCATTACCTGCAGTATTAGACTTAAAACAAATCATCCAGCGATCATACACTGTTTACCAGGGGGCAGGGCTCCCGACGTTAAGGCTAATCTGAAGATGGTGCTGGCTAAAGCTAAAACTGGAGAGCGTAGAGAGTATGGAGATATTGTTATCCACGTCGGCACCAACGTTGTTAGGATGAAACAGTCAGAGGTCACATAGCTTCAGCATGTAAATCAGCTAGAAAGATGTGTCGGCATCGAGTAATTGTCTCTGGCCCCCTCCCAGTTAGGGGGAGTGATGAGCTCTTACAGCAGAGTCTCACAACTCAATCGGTGGTTGAAAACTGTTTTCTGCCCCTCCCAAAAGATAGAATTTGTAGATAATTGCCCCTCCTTCTGGGACTCACCCACAAACAGGACCAAGCCTGGCCTGCTGAGGAGTGACAGACTCCATCCTAGCTGGAGGGGTGCTCTCATCTTATCTACCAACATAGACAGGGCTCTAACTCCTCTAGCTCCACAATGAAATAGGGTGCAGGCCAGGCAGCAGGCTGTTAGCCAGCCTGCCAGCTTAGTGGAGTCTGCCACTAGCACAGTCAGTGTAGTCAGCTCAGCTATCCCCATTGAGACCGTGTCTGTGCCTCGACCTGGGTTGGGCAAAACTTAGCAATCTCACTAGGATAAAGACCTCCTCCATTCCTGCCATTATTGAAAGAGATCGTGATACCTCACATCTCAAAATAGGGCTAATTAATGTTAGATCCCTTACTTCAAAGGCAGTTATAGTCAATGAACTAATCACTGATCATAATCTTGATGTGATTGGCCTGACTGAAACATTGCTTAAGCCTGATGAATTTACTGTGTTAAACGAGGCCTCACTTCCTGGTTACACTAGTGACCATTTCCTTCGTGCATCTCGCAAAGGCGGAGGTGTTGCTAACATTTACGATAGCAAATTTCAATTTACAAAAAAAATTGCGTTGTCGTCTTTTGAGCTTCTCGTCATGAAATCTATGCAGCCTACTCAATCACTTTTTATAGCTACTGTTTACAGGCCTCCTGGACCATATACAGCGTTCCTCATTGAGTTCCCTGAATTCCTATCGGACCTTGTAGTCATAGCAGATAATATTCAATTTTTTGGTGACTTTAATATTCACAGACCCACTCCAAAAGGCTTTCGGAGCCATCATCGACTCAGTGGGTTTTGTCCAACATGTCTCTGGACCTACTCACTGTCACAGTCATACTCTGGACCTAGTTTTGTCCAATGGAATAAATGTTGTGAATCTTAATGTTTTTCCTCATAATCCTGGACTATCGGACCACCATTTTAATATGTTTGCAATCGCAACAAATAATCTGCTCAGACCCCAACCAAGGAGCATCAAAAGTCGTGCTATAAATTCACATACAACACAAAGATTCCTTGATGCCCTTCCAGACTCCCTCTGCCTACCCAAGGACGTCAGAGGACAAAAATCAGTTAACCACCTAACTGAGGAACTCAATTTAACCTTGCGCAATACCCTAGATGCAGTTGCACCCCTAAAAACTAAAAACATTTCTCATAAGAAACTAGCTCCCTGGTATACAGAAAATACCCGAGCTCTGAAGCAAGCTTCCAGAAAATTGGAACGGAAACGGCGCCACAACAAACTGGAAGTCTTCCGACTAGCTTGGAAAGACAGTACCTTGCAGTATCGAAGAGCCCTTACTGCTGCTCGATCATCCTATTTTTCCAACTTAATTGAGGAAAATAAGAACAATACGAAATGTATGTTTTATACTGTCGCAAACTAACTAAAAAGCAGCATTCCCCAAGTGAGGATGGCTTTCACTTCAGCAGTAATAAATTCATGAACTTCTTTGAGGAAAAGATCATGATCATTAGAAAGCAAATTACGGACTCCTCTTTAAATCTGCATCAGTTTGTTATATCTGAAGTACTTCTCTTGTCTTATCCGGTGTCCTGTGTGAATTTAAGTATGCTCTCTCTAATTCTCTCTTTCTTTCTCTCTCTCGGAGGACCTGAGCCCTAGGACCATGCCTCAGGACTACCTGGCATGATGACTCCTTGCTGTCCCCAGTCCACCTGGCCGTGCTGCTGCTCCAGTTTCAACTGTTCTGCACGCGGCTATGGAACCCTGACCTGTTCACGGGACGTACTACCTGTCCCAGACCTGCTGTTTTCAACTCTCTAGAGACAACAGGAGCGGTAGAGATACTCTGAATGATCGGCTATGAAAAGCCAACTGCCATTTACTCCTGAGGTGCTGACTTTCTGCGCCCTCGACAACTACTGTGATTATTATTATTGGACCATGCTGATCATTTATGAACATTTGAACATCTTGGCCATGTTCTGTTATAATCTCCACCCAGCACAGCCAGAAGAGGACTGGCCACCCCTCATAGCCTGGTTCCTCTCTAGGGTTCTTCCTAGGTTTTGGCCTTTCTAGGGAGTTTTTCCTAGCCACCGTGCTTCTACAGCTGCATTGCTTGCTGTTTGGGGTTTTAGGATGGGTTTCTGTACAGCACTTTGAGATATCAGCTGATGTACAAAGGGCTATATTTAATTTGATCAACATTTCCGTGTTAGTTAACAGAGGCAACGTTGCCCTGTTAACACTATCACCGTTTCCCTGTTAGTTAACAGAGGCAACGTTGCCCTGTTAACACTATCAACGTGTCCCTTTACTGTGGAAATCCTGATTAAATCAATATTAGCCACTTTTAATGCAACATACCAAAACAAAATGAACTATGCAAGACTTAGTATGCAAAACTAACTATGCAAGGGATTTTGTTGTAGGTAGAACACATCGGAGTAGGATTCTATTGCATTGACATGCCCTTACTCTACACAGACTGGTGCAGCATAACCAATCAGAGCTGCAGTAGGCCTATATACAAATGGATCATTGCCATATGGATCTGTGCCATTTACTTTGAACTGGACTGTGTTACAGCATGAGCAATAGTGAGTAGATGCACTTGTTTTGAGATCAAAGCCAGAGCTTAATTTCACCACGTGTGCACATTTAGTTCATATCCTTTGCTAGTTGGAGTTATTAGCCCAGTTATAGATAGTTTGTAGTCAGCAATAAGGGAGTGATTACTTCCTACAAGAT
>NC_092163.1:55753585-55798585 GCF_045791955.1 Oncorhynchus clarkii lewisi
ACAGGACACACATTCAACTAGGGGTAACAGAGAGAGAAAAGAGAGAGAAGAGAGAAACTGGGACAGGACACACATTCATCTGGAGGTAACAGAGAGAGAAGAGAGACTAGGACAGGACACACATTCATCTGAGAGAGAGAAGAGAGAGAAGAGAGCGAGAAGAGAGAGAAGAGAGAGAGAAGAGAGAGAGAAGAGAGAGAAGAGAAAGAGAAGAGAGAGAGAAGAGAGAGAGAAGAGAGAGAGAAGAGAGAGAAGAGAGAGAGAAGAGAGAGAGAACAGAGAGAAGAGAGAAGAGAGAGAGAAGAGAGCCTGGGACAGGACACACATTCATCTGGAGGTAACAGAGAGAGCAGAGAGACTGGGACAGGACACACATTCATCTGGAGGTAACAGAGAGAGAAGAGAGAGAGAGAAGAGAGAGAAGAGAGACTGGGACAGGACACACATTCATCTGGAGGTAACAGAACGAGAAGAGAGAGAGAAGAGAGACTAGGACAAAGGCAATACACATTCACAAAGCCTTTATGAAGGCTACTTAAAAAGGCTATAAACTGTTCTACTTGATTTCTTCTGAAGTTATTGAATGTCTCCTCTTCCTCCAGACATGTTGCTGAGAACAGCTGAAACATCAATATTTTATCACTGTAGCTGCTTTGTTCTGTCTTTGATAGAGTTGCCAATGTACTCAAGGACTACCACATATAATACTCATACACATGGACCGAGAACACACACACACACTCTGTTTCATACTGTAGATTCCACTAACAGGACATATCCCTTCTGCCATTGGACGTCTACTGCTAGCCATTTCCAACCTTCAAGCTGTTCACTGGATGGGACAGACTGTATAATTACTCCTGTGTGATGTGTGTGTGTGTGTGTGTGTGTGTGTGTGTGTGTGTGTGTGTGTGATGTGTGTGTGCATCTGGAGACAGTAAAATCCAACCCCTTTTGACTGTTTAGTGGTGTATGTGAAACCTGCATTGTGTTTGTGAGGACATATATAGTGCATTAAATATATGTGAGGACATATGTATATAGTGCATTAAATGTATGTGAGGACATATGTATATAGTGCATTAAATGTATGTGAGTATATATGTTTTATATGCGCCTGCTGGAGCCAGGCGGTCCATAATGAAGCTGTAATTATGCAGGGCAACACGCACAGGTTGTGGGCCTCTGAGAGGTGCAGACTCATTCCTGGGCAAATGGGAGCCAGCTGGGTTTGATCTGCCATCACACACACACACACACACACACACACACACACACACACACACCATCTCCTGCGGAAGGCCTCAACCACCCCAGCTCTGTTTATTTACTCTACTCTCTCTTCTCTTCTCTATCCTGTCTCTTCCTCCCTCCTGCTTCTCAGTCTCTCACTCTTCTGTCCTCAACTCCTTTCCCTCTATTTTACCACTCTTTCCCCTATCTTTCTTCATCCTTCCCTCACTCCCTCCCATTGTGGTGAAGTAGGTATACATGGACTCCCCTAAGCAGTCAGCCGCTGCCTGCTAACAGTGACCACAGCAGCAGTTCTGATCTACTGCACCTCTACTCACTATTTATCATCCCCATACATTTAGTTCTCACTTAAGATACACAACTTCAAGCCACACACTTCATGACCCCCTCTTCTCTTTCTTTCTCTCTCGCTACTCTTCCTCCCATCTGGACCATAAGACTCCTACTCTCATCAGAAACACACAGGGAAGGGGAAACACATTAGACTACATTATAGAGTGAGACAGATCCTGTTCAAACAGCTTTTCAGAGTGTTTGTTTGTAGAGGAGCCAGAAGGTCCAGGAGAGAGTTCTGAGCAAAGATGCCACGTCTCTACCGCAGACGCCACGTCTCTACCTCAGGCGCCACGTCTCTACCGCAGGCGCCACGTCCCTACCGCAGGCGCCACGTCCCTACCGCAGGCGCCACGTCTCTACCGCAGGCGCCACGTCTCTACCGCAGGCGCCACGTCCCTACCGCAGGCGCCACGTCTCTACCGCAGGCGCCACGTCACTACCACAGGCGCCACGTCTCTACCACAGACGCCACGTCTCTACTACAGGCGCCACGTCACTACCACAGGCGCCACGTCTCTACCGCAGGCGCCACGTCTCTACCACAGGCGCCACGTCACTACCACAGGCGCCACGTCTCTACCGCAGGCGCCACGTCTCTACCGCAGACGCCATGTTGTTTCTCTGTGGTTTATAAAAACCCAAGGTGCCTCACTCGCTAATATTTTCTACTTTTTTAACAGCTTATTTAAAACTGCTGTTGGGAGAACTTTAAAAGCCATCTTTAAAACTACTGTAAACGTCTGCTTTTACGGAAAAGATTGGTTCCTTTGTCCGTAACCACATGTTGCAGTATATTCTTTACCTGTGTTGTTGCAAAATCAAATGTATTACCACACTCTCATTGTGTGTTAACTTTGCTAAAAAAAGTTTCTGGGAAGCGGTGTCTGTCATGACTTCCGCCGAAGTTGGCTCCTCTCCTTGTTCGGGCGGCGTTCGGCGTCACCGGCTTTCTAGTTGGCTCCTCTCCTTGTTCGGGCGGCGTTCGGCGTCATCGGCTTTCTAGTCGGCTCCTCTCCTTGTTCGGGCGGCGTTCGGCGTCACCGGCTTTCTAGTTGGCCCCTCTCCTTGTTCGGGCGGCGTTCGGCGTCACCGGCTTTCTAGTCGGCTCCTCTCCTTGTTCGGGCGGCGTTCGGCGTCACCGGCTTTCTAGCCATCGCCGCTCCATTTTTCATGTATCCATTTGTTTTGTCTTGTTCCCTGCACACCTGGTTTTCATTCCCCAATCAATCTGCATGTATTTATTCCTCTGTTCCCCATCATGTCTTTGTGTAAGATTGTTTGTGTTACATTTGTATTGTTGACACGCCAGACTGGCTTGTTTTTTCTGTGTTATTTTTCACTAAGATGTTTATTGTTAGACATAATTCTTGTGACTGTTTTGCACGTTTTGCACTTATGCCTAAATAAAGTGTGCGCCTGTTCTCAAATCTCTGCTGTCCTGCACCTGACTTTGCTACCAGTACGCACACATCTGACAGTGTCCTTACAAACAGTACACATGAACTACAACACTGTAGCCATTTTCAAGGTGAGAATGCCTGCACTGTTATTTCCTCTTTCCTTTATATTTTAGCGAGCAAAATCCAATCTCTCAGGTAAAGAAGCCGGATGTGGAGGTCCTGGGCTACCATGGTTACATGTGGTCTGTGGTTGTGAATTCTCTAAAATGACGTTGGATACGGCTTATGGTAGAGACATTAGCATTCAATTATCTGGCAATAGCTCTGGTGGACATTCCTGCACTCAGCATGCCAATTGCACGCTCCCTCACAACTTGAGACATCTGTGGCATTGTGTTGTGACAAAACTGCATATTTTTATTGCCTCCAGGACAAGGTGCACCTGTGTAATGATCATGCTGTTTAATCAGCTTCTTGATATGCCACAACTGTCAGATTATCTTGGCAAAAGAGAAAGGCTCACTAACAGGGATATAAACAAATGTGTGCACAAAATTTTAGCAAAATAATATTCTTGTGCCTCCAGAAAATTTCTGGAATCTTTTATTTCAGCTCATGAACTATGGGACCAACACTTTACATGTTGTGTTCATATTTTTTGTTCAGTATAGATAGAAAGAATGATACAACAATAGAGTGAACAATAGATGCCACTGATTTTCAGACACACATACTTCAGAACCACACACACACTCACACACAGAGAACAGTCAGTGTATTGACGGCGGCTCCCCTGGCTAGTGCTTTAATATCTGGTTCAGGCCCTGATTGACTATAATGGAAGCAGCATGGCGGCCGCTGCCTTTGAAATGTCTTCCACATGCGGAGGAGGGACACAGGGAGTGTGTGTCTCTGTATATGGGGCAGTGTGTGAGTGGGGGAGAGACAGGGTGTAGAGGAAGCATTTCCCCTCTTCTATGATCCTGCTCACATCCAGGTCAACACTCGCAGTGAGAACACACACACACACTTTTCCTATTTATCCTAGCGTGTTGTTTTGCTGGCTTTGATATTAATAATAATGATGATGATTAGTTTCTCTGTGTAAACATGTTTACTTCTACCATGTTGTTTGAGGGTTTTTGATGTCTCAAAAGTCAAATATGGATTTTAGTTGAGAGTATTGTCTGAGACCAGCCACCCGGACAGCTGATGAAACTGAGGAGTATTTATGTCTGTAATAAAGCCCTTTTGTGGGGAAAAACTCATTCTCAAAAACCCCTGCCCAGTCATGTGAAATCCATAGATTAGGGCCTAATGATTCTATTTCAATTGACTGATTTCCTTATATGAACTGTAACTCAGTAAAATCATTGAAATTGTTGCATTTATATTTTTGTTCAGTATATCAGCATTATATCAATAATTATATAATTCAATATCTTGTTCTATCGTTCTTTTTATCTATCCTGTACCAGTTCTTATGGTTTCTCGTAGACATGAGGGTTAAACACCAAAACAAGTGGGTTGTGCCTCCAAGCCCTTGTCTGCCCTTAGTAAGCCACCACCATTGGACCAAAACAAATCTGAACCAAATATCAAATGTGACTAGAGCCAATTCTATGCTTGCACTCATGCCAAACCCCCAAACCACCAAACCGTGAAGTGATTTCCGAGATCTGAGAATGATGAATCTCTAATTCAAATCAGACCAAAGTAATCAAGCAATGCTGGAGCTAGCTGTGTATACACACACATGTTGGTGTGTGTCTGTGTGTGCGTGTGTGTTCGCGTGTGCGTGCATTAGTGGGAAAAATCAACACAGATACATATCGGGATATTATTTTTGACTCGATGGGGAGGAGGATGGGGTGGTGATGGGTCATTGGATCAGCACAAACTTCCAGTACGGACTGTTTGTTATGTAGATGTACAAAGGAGTGAAGATGGACGCCGTTTAAATACTATGAGGGTGGTTGATTAATCAAGAGTGAGGCGGACTTGTGGTTAATGAAGATTGGATGCAGGTGAGCAAATTAGAGAGTGACCGATAATCGGTTGGGCCAATATTTGTTACCGATATTAGCCTTTCCTTGACTATCGATGCAGCCGATGTCCCCTACGTAGTATGAGCACACTAGCCCCTTGTGTAAAATGTTGCAAACTGGTGAGGAACATCTGGCTGGACTGCATCTTGTTAGCTAACCACTCATGCTGGATATATTTTATCTTAAGGACACTTGATTGATGACACACGACATGTATACATTTTGAAAGTGTTCAAGGAAGGGTTCAAGGAACAGAACCGAAAAGTAGAATATTTTTAAAGGACCAGTGATCCATACTGTTCTGGAAAAGAACCGTTATTTTGATGGGAACTGGTTAGTAATGTTCCTTCATGTAACAGACATTTTTTTCTAGTCCCACAACAAAATGCAGTAAAGCGCCTATGCAAAGCCCTCACTGAAACTTATTCCAGTGTCTGCCTGCAAGCTGGACATCTTTACCTGTGTGTGTTTAAGCACAGAGAAGAATGGATTAACCTTTTCAATGCTAGTTAGGGATACTATAGGCCTAGTTATCACGTAGGATTTATTAACTACAAAAAGGTAAGATGTATTTTACATTTTGGTACCACTCTGCACACACACAAGCTGGTTAGCTAGCTGCTCAAAAGGACATTCAAAGTTCCTCCATATAAGCCAATCCTCCTAGGTATAATTCTGTGTAACTAATTCATATAATGCATGTGATAACTAGATGCCCAGTGATTCAAGCCTCCTCAACCCTCTCTCGCTCTCTCCACACTTGTACAATTTCAGTTGCATCTTGCGCCATAGGCTACACTTGTCTGTCCATCACACATGTAAACAACTAGCTTGCCTGCTCTATCCACACTGATTGGTGAAGTAATTCAATTAGCTAAAAATGTTTTAAAAAAATACTTTACTTCATAGGTTAAAAAACAGAAAATAACAATACAAACCTGTACTTTTTTGGGGTTCAAACCCGTTCAGAACTTTATTTTGCTGGTCGGAACAGTGGAACGAAACAAAAAAGATTGTGGTTCTGTTCAGAACTAAACTATTGGAAAATGATTTTGCTTCCAACCCCTGATGTCCATATATAGGCTACAGGACATTACAAAACAACATACTGGCCGCCAGATAGCTAGAAAATTTGAGGCTAAGGTCAGCTCAACTACTTTATTTGTTATAACACATAGCAAGCAAGCCGATTTTCTCCAAAAATGTTCACTGGGTTAAATGACTTGTATTCTCTTAGTTGACAAATTGTTGCGTGTAAGAGAGGAGTGTCTTGAGAGTGACTGGTCTGAGACCGTCTTAAAGAGACAGCACACTTTATGAAAAAAGAGATCAGGCTGCTTCTATGCAAATGTTGTTGAGGCAAATATAATAGGCTAATATAAGTCCCAAATTGAAGGGAAACTGTGTGATTGTTTGTCATCTGTAGCACCATAGATTCCACTGAAATCAGCCAAGACAAGCTCAATAACTCAATGCATGCACACACTCCTATTGAATATGCATTCACCTGTATTGTGAGTAGGTCTATGGCATCTTGATTTCACCCAGCTCTCACAGCCTCACGTCACAATGAGACGTCCAGCCATGTTTCTCAAAAGTCACATTTTATAAGTTGTTCGAAACATAAAATGTTGAAGTATTTAAAGTTAGGTTTAGGCATTAACTCCAAATTCTTAAGGTTAGGAATTCACTCCGGATGGTTAAGGTAAGGGTTAAGGATTGGGATAGGCTTCAAACAAAAATATCAAAAATAACTTGCAATCTGCCATCATCGTCCGCAATGCCCTAGCAAAACTGAAACCTACTTGAAGGTAACAGCGCTCACTGTTGCCCAGTGGCCAGTTTCCACGTCATCTCCCGACATCCTCAGACATGGATGGACGTCCAATACTGACTTGTGTCAGTTGTATCCTGTGCACGTGGCGAATACACTTAGAAACTTATGTAGTTAGATTGTCTCAGCCCATATATGGAGTTCCTGCTCCAGGCCACATTCCAATATGACTGTCTAGGCCCATATATGGAGTTCCTGCTGGGATTGGAGCCTGGCATATGAGTGGGTGAGTGAGTGAGTGAGTGAGTGAGTGAGTGAGTGAGTGAGTGAGTGAGTGAGTGAGTTAGTGAGTGAGTGAGTGAGTGGAGTGTGGAGGGGATGGAGTGTGGAGGGGATAGAGTGTGGAGGGGATAGAGTGTGGAGGGGATAGAGTGTGGAGGGGATGGAGTGTGGAGGGGATAGAGTGTGGAGGGGATAGAGTGTGGAGGGGATAGAGTGTGGAGGGGATGGAGTGTGGAGGGGATAGAGTGTGGAGGGGATAGAGTGTGGAGGGGATAGAGTGTGGAGGGGATAGAGTGTGGAGGGGATAGATTGTGGAGGGGATAGAGTGTGGAGGGGATAGAGTGTGGAGGAGATGGAGTGTGGAGGGGATGGAGTGTGGAGGGGATAGAGTGTGGAGGGGATGGAGTGTGGAGGCGATGGAGTGTGGTAGCAGAAAGAGAAAAGAGACAGAGGATTTACGTGGAGTCTTTGAAACTCCCTAAATCCTCTGTCCCTGTCTCTGTCATACAGCCTTTACTAATGCCCCTCTGAAGCAGCTCTACACTGAGAAAAACTCTGCTGTGTGTGTGTGTTTGTTTGTGTTCGTGACTGACAGAAGCAGAGTCTCTAGAGAAGCAGAGATGCTTATAGAGTTTAGAAAGATTCCACAACCTGACTGTGTAGGGATCTACCTCTGTGTCTTTGATCAGGCCAGGCAGAAACATAACATCACACTGGCTAGGTTTCAAAATACACCTTGTTCTGTATACACAGTAGTGCACTAGCATTGACCATACCACCAAGTGGAGCCCGATCTGGTCAAAAGTAGTGCACTAGATGGCTGCCATCTGACATATGTCCATTCATTCACTCTCTCAATGGATTATTCTCCCTTACAGAGAAGTTTAGGCCATTCACATCTGCCAGTTTCCTGGAGTCAGTGCCCAAGACAAGTCCTGTCATCCTTCAAGCCCAGGGAGTGAGTGAGCACGGACCATTATCCAAACACCTGTATCTCTGTCCCAGAGCGAGCAGCCATCCATAGTAGAGGTCAACCGATTAATCGGAATGGCCGATTAATTCGGGCCGATTTCAAGTTTTCATAACAATCGGTATTTTTGGACACCGATTTGGCCTATTTAAAAATAGATATTATTATTTTTTTTTTACACCTTTATTTAACTAGGCAAGTCCGTTAAGAACACATTCTTATTTTCAATGACGGCCTGGGAACGGTGGGTTATTTGCCTTGTTCAGGGGCAGAACGACAGATTTTTACCTTGTCAGCTCGGGGATTCGTTTTTGCAACCTTCCAGTTACTAGTCCAACGCTCTAACCACCTGCCTTACATTGCACTCCACGAGGAGCCTGCGTGGCAGGCTGACTACCTGTTACACGAGGGCAGCAAGAAGCCAAGGTAAGTTGCTAGCTAGCATTAAACTTGTTTTTTATAAGATAATCAATCTTCACATAATCACTAGTTAACTACACATGGTTGATGATATTACTAGTTTATCTAGCGTGTCCTGTGTTGCATATAATCGATGCGGTTAATTTCTCATCGAATCACAGCCTACTTCGCCAAATGGGTGATGATTTAGCACTGTCGTTGCACCTAACCATAAACATCAATGCCTTTCTTTAAAATCAATACACAAGTATATATTTCTAAACCTGCATATTTAGTTAATATTGCCTGCTAACATGAATTTCTTATAATTAGGAAAATTGTGTCACTTCTCTTGCGTTCCGTGCAAGCAGTCAGGGTATATGCAGCAGTTTGGGCCGCCTGGCTCGTTGCGAACTGTGTGAAGTCCATTTATTCCTAACAAAAACCATAATTAATTTGCCAGAATTGTCATTATTATGACATAACATTGAAGGTTGTACAATGTAACATCAATATTTAGACTCAGGGATTCCACCCGTTAGATAAAATACGGAACGGTTCCGTATTTCACTGAAAGAATAAACGTTTTGTTTTTGAAATGATAGTTTCCGGATTCGACCATTTTAATGACCAAAGGCTCGTATTTCTGTGTGTTATTATGTTATAATTAAGTCTATGATTTGACATTTGATAGAGCAGTCTGACTGAGCGGTGGTAGGCAGCAGCAGGCTCGTAAGCATTCATTCAAACAGCACTTTTGTGCATTTGCCAGCAGCTCTTCACAATGCTTCAAGCATTGAGCTGTTTATGACTTCAAGCCTATCAACTCCCGAGATTAGGCTGGTGTAACTGATGTGAAACGGCTAGCTAGTTAGCGGGGTGCGTGCTAATAGGGTTTCAATCGGTGACGTCACTCGCTCTGAGACTTGGAGTAGTTGTTCCCCTTGCTCTGCAAGGGCCGCGGCTTTTGTGGAGCGATGGGTAACGATGCTTCGAGGGTGGCTGTTGTCGATGTGTTTCTGGTTCGAGCCCAGGTAGGGGCGAGGAGAGGGACGGAAGCTATACTGTTACACTGACAATACTATAGTGCCTATAAGAATATCCAATAGTCAAAGGTATATGAAATACAAATGGTATAGAGAGAAATAGTCCTATAATAACTACAACCTAAAACGTCTTACCTGAGAATATTGAAGACTCATGTTAAAAGGAACCTTCAGCTTTCATATGTTCTCATGTTCTGAACAAGGAACTTAAACGTTAGCTTTTTTACATGGCACATATTGCACTTTTACTTTCTTCTCCAACACTTTGTTTTTGCATTATTTAAACCAAATTGAACATGGTTCATTATTTATTTGAGGCTAAATTGATTTTATTGATGTATTATATTAAGTTGAAATAAGTGTTCATTCAGTATTGTTGTAATTGTCATTATTACCAAAAAAATTGTAAAAATAAAAAATCCTCCAATTAATCGTTATCGGCTTTTTTTGATCCTCCAATAATTGGTATCGGCGTTGAAAAATCATAATCGGTCGACCTCTAATCCATAGCATTGACATGCAGAGCAGAGATCCCTCACACATATGACCTCTCAAACCATCCAAACGTCCAATGATCAATCCAGATGCCTCCAGTCAATTAAGCTTTGTCATATAATGTTACATCCAACCCTGAATAACAATAAGCTCCCATAATAATTACGCATGCAAACATATACACACACACAGCATACACAAATCCTACACGCACACACACAAAGAGACACAGAGAAACACAGACCCTAGCTGTATGTCTGTAATGATGTTGGTCACGGCGTGTGGATGGTAAACAGGTGGTGTCGCTTAGCAAAATATATCTCATGGATTAAAGGCCACCAGCAAATACATTTATCACACACATTTTGTTTTATTATCCTTGTGGGGACCAAACAATTGAATCCCATTAAAAATCCTATTTACCCTAACATTAACTCCTAAACCTAACCCCTAACCTTAACGCCTAACCTTAACCCCCAACCTTAACCCCCAACCTTAACCCCAAACCTTAACCCCCAACCTTAACCCCCAACCTTAACCCCCAACCCTAACCCTTAACCCCTAACCCTAACCCTAACCTTAACCCCTAACCCCTAACCTTAACCCCTAACCTTAACCCCTAACCTTAACCCCTAACCTTAACACCTAACCTTAACCCCTAACCTTAACCCCTAACCTTAACCCCTAACCTTAACCCCTAACCCCTAACCCTAACCCCTAACCCTAACCCCTAACCCTAACCCCTAACCCTAACCCTAACCCCTAACCCTAACCCCTAACCCTAACCCCTAACCCTAACCCTAACCCCTAACCCCTAACCCTAACCCCTAACCCTAATTCTAACTGTAATTGTAACCCTAAACCAAAACCCGTAAAGGCTAAATGTTCCTACGTGTCTGAATTGTCCTTGTTATACTATCCTTATGAGGACTTCTGGTCCCCACAAGGACAGTAAAACCAAACACACACACACAAATGCAACCCCACACCCTGTCAAACAATACAGAACAATTCCCACAATAATTCCTCAGGGATCCTTAAGAGAGTGTGTGTGCATGTGTGTGTGTTGTAATTAAGAAATTAATAAGACAAAAAAGGAAAACAATTAGTCATGGAGATACACTCACGTCCTCTGTGGCATCTCCTCAATGAACCCACGCACACACACACACACACACACACACACACACACACACACACACACACACACACACACACACACACACACACACACACACACACACACACACACACACACACACACACACACACACACACACACACACACACACACACACACACACACACACACACACAGCATAGCCTAATCTGCCCTGAAACCCAGCCAGGACTCAAAGACACACTTGAGAGAAAAGCGCTTTCTGAGGGGAGTGCTGGATAGAGTCCAGAAAGCCAGATTATTGTTGCTTAGAGAGAATGAAGCAGTGTAAGCTCATTAAAGACTGAAACTGTCTGCTGTTTAACAGGCCTAAGAGGAATTTAATTGTGTTACTTTGTCTCAGAGATTCTTCTTCTGGGAAAAACTCAAGCTAGTGTTTAGTTAGCGTCTCTTTTGTGGCATGCATCTAAACACACACAGAGGTCATGACAGGTCAGGTTCTCTTTGATGCGTAGAAACACACACAAACACACGTGTGAGAGACCACGCATCTCCGTTCGGTAAACGGAATCAACAGAGAATCTTTGCTAACGAGGGTTCAAAGGTCTCCATTATAACCACATTTCCTATGCAACCGTTAGACACACCACCTCAGGGTTGCTCTGTGCCTTCAGTAGATTCTCTACACTCCAAGGACCCGTTATGGTTGAGCAGCAACACAACCTCTGCATCGCTGCTTTCCTGCATTCTGCAGAGGAGAAGCTACACTAGGCCAGCTCAGCGAGGGCCAAGTGTGTGTCAGAGTTGGAGAGGTTGGGAAAACAGACTCTCATGCTTTTTCATAGTTCAACTATGTCGTAAAAATGCCTCAAACTGCACCACGTTTATTTCCGTCAGTGAGAGAAAGCAAATTACACACACAGCCTCTAACACACATGAAGAGAAAACACACACTAACACACACAGCCTCTAACACGAGGGGAAGAGGGAGAAGGGATAAACTTGTTGGTATTTAGATGGTAGAAATACTCCCATGTAAACAAGCTCACTGATTGCATCTTTACAGCCGAGTGAGAGAAACAGAGAGAGAGAGAGTATGTAGTCATAGAGGGCAACGCCTGGACAGCAAGCCTTGAATCAGCAACCCTGCAGTTAGCTGTACAGGGCACCTGTGCTGTCAGCCCTCTAGGCAGATGCCGTAGAAGGAAAGAGTAGACCGTTACATTGCCATATGGAACCAGGGTGGTAGCAGATTTTCTGGGCAGAGCACAGCACAAATAGACCAAATAAGTCAGGACCACTCTCCACACACAAACACACATCCCTGTGGTGCCAGCCCAGCTAGAAGAAATCAATGGGCCTGTGTGTGTGTGTGTGTGTGTGTGTGTGTGTGTGTGTGTGTGTGTGTGTGTGTGTGTGTGTGTGTGTGTGTGTGTGTGTGTGTGTGTGTGTGTGTGTGTGTGTGTGTGTGTGTGTGTGTATTCTCCTCGTCTGATACACACGGGGTGCAGTGCTGGTCTGGGATTCTGGGAGGGTGAAGTTAGGGGTGGGGGTGGGGTGTGGGGAGCTGGTGGGGTGTGGGGAGCTGGTAAGTGATGAAAGCAAGTCCTTGTTGCCCTCTATGGAAGTGAAGCCAGTTCTCATTCCATTCCTCATTCCGCCCTCCCATCCCTTCCTTTTCTTCACCAACCTAAACTCATATCCGTCCTCCCAAATCAACTCACCCCCTTTACACCCCTTCTTAGGTGGTTAAGGGTAACTTTTACCTGGAGCTAGTGGTTAGGGAGACCTGCATGTTGCGACAACATCTGTGAAGACTGAAACTAAAAACAACAACTTAATTACCTTAAAAAATATGACTCATTATCTGATGTCCTACTTACATTTCTGATGGTCAGCCTCAAAGGTCTGTGTGTGTTGAGGGGGGTATACAGTGCATTTGAAAACTATTCAGACCCCTTTCCTTTTTCCACATGTTGTTACGTTACAGCCTAATTCTAAAATTGATTAAATACCTTTTTTCCCTCATTAATCTACACACAATGCCCCATAATGACTAAGCAAAAACAGGTTTTTAGACATTTTTGCAAACAGAAATACCTAATTTACATAAGTATTCAGAACCTTTGCTATGAGACTCGAAATTGAGCTGAGGTCGAAGGAATTGTCCAAGACAGGATTGTGTCAAGGCACAGATCTGGGGAAGGGTACCAAAAAATGTATTCAGCATTGAAGGTCCCCAAGAACACAGTGGCCTCCATCATTCTTAAATGGAAGATGTTTGGAACCACCAAGACTCTTCCTAGATCTGGCCGCCTGGCCAAAACTGAGAAATCTGGGGAGAAGGGCCTTGGTCAGGGAGGTGAACAAAAACACGATGTTCATTCTGACAGAGCTCAGATCTCTGTGGAGATGGGAGAACCTTCCAGAAGGACAACCATCTCTGCAGCACTCCACCTATCAGGCCTTTATGGTAGAGTTGCCAGACGGTAGCCACTCCTCAGTAAAAGGCACCCGACAGCGCACTTGGAGTTTGCCAGAAGGCACCTAAAGACTCTCAGACCCTGAGAAACAAGATTCTCTGGTCTGATGAAACCAAGATTTAACACTTTGGCCTGAATGCCAAGTGTGGAGGAAACCTGGCACCATCCCTACAGTGAAGCATGGTGGTGGCAGCACCATGCTGTGGGGATGCTTTTCAGCGGCAGGGACTGGAAGACTAGTCGGGATCGAGGGAAAGATGAACAGAGCAAAGTACAGAGAGATCCTTGATGAAAACCTCCTACAGAGCGCTCAGGACCTCATACTGAGGTTAAGGTTCACCTTCCAACAAGAAAACGACCCTAAGCGCACAGCCAACACAACGCAGGAGTGGCTTTGGGACAAGTCTCTGAATGTCCTTGAGTGGCCCAGCCAGAGCCCGGACTTGAACCCAACTGAACATCTCTGGAGAGACTTGAAAATATACCGTACAGCGACGCTCCCCTTCTAACCTGACAAAGCTTGAGAGGATCTGCAGAGAAGAATGGGAGAAACTCCCCAAATACAGGTGTGCCAAGCGGGGCGTCAGGGTAGCCTAGTGGTGAGAGTGGTGGACTAGTAACCAGAAGGTTACAAGTTCAAACCCCCGAGCTGACATGGTACAAATCTGTCGTTCTGCCCCTGAACAGGCAGTTAACCCACTGTTCCTAGGCCATCATTGAAAATAAGAATTTGTTCTTAACTGACTTGCCTGGTTGAATAAAGGTAAAGAAGACTCAAGGCTGTAATCTCTTCCAAAGGTACTTCAACAAAGTACTGAGTAAAGGGTCTTTATGTGATATTTCCGTTTTTATTTTTTATACATTTCCAAAATGTATAAAAAGTTGAGCGGGGAAAAAAAAACAATTTAATCAATTTTAGAATAAGGCTGTAACGTAACAAAATGTGGAAAAAGTCAATGGGTCTGAATTAGAGTGATTTTGAATTAGAGTGATTTTTCAACGCCGATACCGATTACTGGAGGACCAAAAAAGCCGATATCGATTAATCTGACAATATTTTTTATTTTATTTGTAATAATGACAATTACAACAATACTGAATGAACACTTATTTTAACTTAATATAATACATCAATAAAATCAATTTAGCCTCAAATAAATAATGAAACATGTTCAATTTGGTTTAAATAATGCAAAAACAAAGTGTTGGAGAAGAAAGTAAAAGTACAATATGTGCCATGTAAGAAAGCTAACGTTTAAGTTCCTTGCTCAGAACATGAGAACATATGAAAGCTGGTGGTTCGTTTTAACATGAGTCTTCAATATTCCCATGTAAGAAGTTTTAGGTTGTAGTTATTATAGGACTATTTCCCTTTGTACCATTTGTATTTCATATACCTTTGACTATTGGATGTTCTTATAGGCACTATAGTATTGTCAGTGTAACAGTATAGCTTCCGTCCCTCTCCTCGCCCCTACCTGGGCTCGAACCAGAAACACATCGACAACAGCCACCATCGAAGCAGCGTTACCCATGCAGAGCAAGGGGAACAACCACTAGAAGGCTCAGAGCGAGTGACGTTTGAAATGCTATTAGCGCACGCTAACTAACTAGCCATTTCACTTCGGTTACACCAGCCTCATCTCGGGAGTGGATAGGCTTGAAGTCATAAACAGCGCAATGCTTGACGCACAACGAAGAGCTGCTGGCAAAACACACGAAAGTGCTGTTTGAATGAATGTTTCCGCGCCTGCTTCTGCCTACCACCGCTCAGTCAGATACTTAGATACTTGTATGCTTGTATGCTCAGTCAGATTATATGCAACGCAGGACACGCTAGATAATATCTAGTAATATCATCAACCATGTGTAGTTAACTACTGATTATGATTGATTGTTTTTTTATAAGATACGTTTTCATGCTAGCTAGCAACTTACCTTGGCTTACTGCATTCGCGTAACAGGCAGTCTCCTTGTGGAGTGCAACGAGAGAGAGGCAGGTCGTTATTGCGTTGGACTAGGTAACTGTAAGGTTGCAAGATTGGATCCCCCATGCTGACAAGGTGAAAGTCTGTCATTCTGCACCTGAACGAGGCAGTTAACCCACCGTTCCTAGGCCGTCATTGAAAATAAGAACGTGTTCTTAACTGACTTGCCTAGTTAAATAAAGGTATAAAAAATAAAAAATAAAAATGGCAAATCGGCACCCAAAAATAGAGATTTCCGATTGTTATGAAAACTTGAAATCGGCCCCAATTAATCGGCCATTCCGATTAATCGGTCGACCTCTAGTAGACACACATGCATCCACATGTTCCTATGTTATTGTATTCTTCTAGAATATAGATCCTAGTGTTCTGGGTCCAGACTTGCCCTATAGAAGACTCCTCCCACCATGGAGGATTTTTGTGGCTTGTTCCCATGGCAACAAATCACTCGACATCCCAGTTGACTTCCCTAACCCCGCCTCTCTCTATCCTATCTTAAACAGCACTGTCCTCTTACCAGGGCTTCCTGGAGCTTTAGGATGCAAATAGAGATGAAAGAAGCAGCCAATAGAGTTAGAGCAAAGGTGGGATGAAGACACTTCTAGCCAATCAAAACACAGAATCATTCACATACGCCTACCTCCTCCCTCACACCCATCAATAAATCTCTCCACAAATAAATCTCACTATGACCAATCAGGCTTTATGTTGGCTCTTTGTTGCCCAACTCCAAACCTCAACCGGAAACCGAAAAGAGGGATAGAAGAGGGCATGAAGCCCTGAGCTGTCCCTACAAGACCAAAGGTCGCCATTCCTTCAGGCTCTTTGTTATACTGCACACACACAGTATCCCTACTGTACTGTTGCTTTGACAGGGAGCTGAGTTAGGTGTCCTGGTAGGAAGAGAGTACAGAGACAGATCTGGTCTTCATTATGATCTACTGTACAGACTTTCACTATGTCTACTCCACTGGGAGAACAAACACATCGTTCAGGACTTGTTTAACACACACACACACACACACACACACACATACACAATACAGACATACTGTACAGACATACTGGTCCCTTTCAACACTCCATGTGTGGACAGTCTCTCTCTCACACATGAATGAATGTATGCACGTACACACACATGCACAAGCATACATACACATGTGCACACTGCTCTGCTCCCTATCTTAGTTAACCTCATACACAAACACACTCCAAAAGCATCCAGACAATCACTGTTGATGGTAATCACTTCTCCCGTTCACCGAGACAGGCATGTTCCAACCCACTACACACACAGTTTTTCTCCCCTTCTTTCAGACTCCAAGGATGGGATGGAGAGGAAGGATACATGTTTATAGTGTTTGAATAGGGCCTCCTTCCTTTCTGTCCTTTCCTTACGTACAGGATGGCACTTGATAAAGCAGCGTAGCTTAGCATCATGACATTCCCCTAAACCAGGGGTGTCAAACTCATTCCAGGGAGGGCCGAGTGTCTGCCGGTTTTTGGTTTTCCTTTCTGTTAAGACCTAGGCAACCAGCTGAGGGGAGCTTCTTACTAATTAGTGACCTTAATTCATCAATCAAGTACAAGGGTGGAGCCAAAACCTGCAGACACTCAGCCCTATGTGGAATGAGTTTGACACATGCCCTAGACCTTCAGTACTGTCAATGCCACAACAGTTCACTCACCTGTGGTGTGTGTGGGGGTTGGAATAGGGGTGGAGGCTGGTATGTCCGTGGAGGGGTTGGGGTGCAGAATGGGGGGATGTGGGTCCCTATCATCAGGGGGCTCAGGTGAGCTGACAGGGGGGCTCCTCTCCTCATCCATGGGTGTGGCACACTAGGGGGTGCGGGGAACAGGTGTCAAGCCTGACAGAGACACAGAGATACACAGAGAACCCTGTCAGACAACACAAAAGAGAGAGAGAGAGAGAGAGAGAGAGAGAGAGAGAGAGAGAGAGAGAGAGAGAGAGAGAGAGAGAGAGAGAGAGAGAGAGAGAGAGAGAGAGAGAGAGAGAGAGAGAGAGAGAGAGAGAGAGAGAGAGAGAGAGAGAGAGAGAGAGAGAGAGAGAGAGAGAGAGAGAGAGAGAGAATTGACCATGCTTAGAACCCCAATCAGCAGAGCACTCCAGCATGGAGACAGAAAAAGGATCATAAAATCAAACTACCATACACTGTGTGTATCTTGACCCTTTCCTCCGAATGTTTCAGGAAAGTTCCAGAATCCTAACAGAGTATGCAGAAGTTGGCCAACATCGGGGGATTAGAGAGCACCAGCTCAGCTGCATGTGCGTGACCATCTCTGTGGGACAGCTGTGCTCTGGCGTGCTTATGCTCCTCAAGCAACACAGACTGCAAGGCCTCTGTCACAGCTCAGTATGGAGCACAACCAGCCAGCCATTGACATGTTCATATTGCATGTATTGCACTCACATGGGAGATTCATTTTATTTCAGAAAACCCATCTCCACTTCTTCCTTCTCATGACTGTCTGGACGCATTCTAGAACCTTCTGGGCTAGAATTTATTTTGCCCTGGTCGAGATAACTGACTAACCTTTAATTCAATGGGCTTCTACACTTTTGGCACTTTTAGTCATCTAAACGGGCTGTAGCCTACACTAAACACTTACAGTAGCATAGTATGTCAAAATATGTGTCAAAATATTGTGTCTGAAATATGTGCCATCTCTATACAAAGATGATCTGCTAATAAAATGAAAATGGTATCAAACTTTGAATTACTTTTATTTTACATTTAAGGATGTTAGAAAACTTTATGAAGTTGGCAAAGTCCTCAACTAAACTGCTGTGTTGATCCTTGATCACAATTAAAGGCATCTGATCCTTACCTTAACCCTGACCTGGGCTTGAGGAGAAGAGGTACTGGTTCAACCCTGAACCTAACCTTAACCTAATGTTAACCAATTCTGAAATTAAAAATCGGTTGCAGGTCAGAAGTGTCCATATAGTTCTCATTATATTTACATTGCATTACATGCCTGACGGATTTATTTCTCCTGACGAGTCCATGCACGCTCACCCTGAGCCAGCCGACTCAACCCTGTGGTCCTGTTCAAACTCGATTTATATTGAAGCAAAAGGCGACAAGTTAGACAACAACATAGGTAGAACTCCTCAAAACCACTTACCTTACTGTTGGCCGCGACACAGGGCACTCGTTGTTCGCTAATTCATTCTCTGACCCCTTTCCCAGGTAGACTAGATTCTCCTCTCTGACTTTCCCGTGCTCTCTGCTCTACTCTCCTCTAACTTTCCCCTCTCGTTGTCAGCACAACTCTTCTTCTCGTCTCCATAAACTCCTTCATGCGTAATTTTAGGACATGTCTTGATGCAGAAGTGGACTGTTAGGATTTTTTCGAAACGTTTTTCCTCTCTTTCCAACCCCCCTCGGGGACTCTATCTCCGTCTGTCCCGTTCCTCCGCCTGTCAGTGTGAATGTGGGTTCGAGCTCTACGGGCAGTCTCCAGAACAGTCTTTGTCTCGGGTTCAACTTTCCCAGCCCTTACAGAGGTTTGACATAGGCTACAATGCTCTCTTTACAAAGTAAAAAAAAAATGATTTTATAACTTTCCAAACTCACGAGTTGTCTGCTGCTGTAGATGATTCAGCGTTGAAACTTTGGATGTCATCAGACTTGCCCGTACTTCACGCACTCCTCCTGCCTGTCCCTCCTCTCTCTCCCCTCAAACGCTTGTCTGGGGAAAGCTCCAGTCTGTTAGAAAATAAACTACAGTCAACACTGATTACCGTGCTTCCTCCAGGCACGAATTTAGAATTACCCCTAAACTAGAGCCGCGGATTGACTAACATGGGATCTCAGATGAGTTATATTATTATATCGACGCATACCTCGAAGTGATAATTAGGATTATGATACCAAGGTTTATTATCACCATAGTAGGATAATATAGCTAGGCCTAGTATTAAGCAATAATTATAAATGATCAAATGTTGAAATTGTTGGACTAGCCTATGCATAAAACAGTAGCCTATATTATGATGTATAAAACAAGCCTAATAATAGGTCTAATAATAATCATAAATCATTATTTTTTAAAATCATTTTTATAGGAATAGTATTTGTGTCAGATCCTCTCATGTTAACAAATGGTTCATGTTCAAAGTGCGTTTAGGTAGGCTACACAAACAATTAATTGTGCATAGCCTAGGCTAACCACAAATGTGATTGCCACGCATCAACAGTTGAAAAAGCCAGCCTCATTCAGTTGAAAAGGCCAGCCTCGTTCAGATGAAAAGGCCATCCTCATTCATTCCCGCCATCCTCGCGCCCGCGCAGGGGTCACGTTTATTAAATGTGCGTGCGCACCAAACATACTCTAACCTTGCGTGCGCCATTTCCCCGCAAATGTGGTTATTTATTAGTTTTGAACTCTCAGGAAAGTGTATGCATCTCCAAGCACAGCACAGACCATGCCTTAGCACAGCTTCTATCGGTTGATCAATTGTATTGCAAGCAGATATTGCTCTTATGGGGAAATGGAGGCGTTTGGTGCAGGGGGATTATTATAGTGCCTAATACAAACATTAGAACATTAACACTAATAATAAAACAGATGCATTTGCCATTGGTAAGGACATGTTTTATTTGTACTTTTATTATATAGGCCTAAATCATAATCATATATTGCAGGATGTCTCCTTTTCTGACATGACTTGTTTATTTCCGCTGTACAGCAAATATTAGCAAACCATTTATCCATCGCTCATTCAATAGCCAAGCATGCTCGAAAGTAAATAGACCAGTAGTTTACTTAACATGTTTGACAGTATGGATAAGCTATACTTATTGCTGTGTGGTATGAGCATGGTCTCATAGACTAGGTGTAACATAGTAAATGTAAATCCAGGACACTCAAAGTAGTATTATATATTATAGTTGGTATGGTTATATAAAACAGTATTATATATTATAGTTGGGACTAATAAACACCTCCCTCTGCAACTGGATCCTGGACTTCCTAATGGGCCACCCCCAGGTGGTAAGGACGAGACAGCCTACAGGGAGGAGGTCAGAGACCTGGCTGTGTGGTGCCAGGAAAACAACCTCTCCCTCAACGTGATCAAGACAAAGGAGATTATTGTGGACTACAGTAAAATGAGGACCAAGCACTCCCCCATTCTCATCGACTGGGCTGTAGTGGAGCAGGTTGAGAGTTTCAAGTTCCTTGGTGTCCACATCACCAACAAACTATCACGGTTCAAGTATACTAAGACAGTCATGAAGAGGGCACGACAAAACCTATTCCCCCTCAGGAGACATTTGGCATGGGTCCTCAGATCCCCTAAAGGTTCTACAGCTGCACCATCGAGAGCACCTGACTGGTTGCATCATTGCCTGGTAGGGCTACTGCTCGGCCTCTGACCGCAAGGCACTACAGAGGGTAGTACGTACGGCCCAGTACATCACTGGGGCCAAGCTTCCTGACATTCAGGACCTCTATAACAGGCAGTGTCAGAGGAAGGCCCAAAAATTGTCAAGCGGTAATTGATCAAGTGGTACCGGATCGCCAAGTCTAGGTCCAAGAGGCTTTTAAACAGCTTCTACCCCCAAGCCATAAGACTCCTGAACATCTAATCAAATGGCTACTCATAATATTTTCGTTGCCCTCCCTCTTTTACGCTGCTGCTACTCTCTGTTATTATCTATGCATAGTCACTTTAATAATTTTACCTACATGTACACATTACCTCAATTACCTCGACTAACCGCTTCCCCCGCACATTGTACCGGTACCCCCTGTATATAGCCTCGCTACTGTTATTTTACTGCTGCTCTTTAACTATTTGTTCCTTTTATTTATTTAACTGCATTGTTGGTTAAGGGCTTGTAAGTAAGCATTTCACTGTAAGGACTACCCCTGTTGTATTCGGCGCATGTGACAAATAAAAATGTATTTGACATTTCACATGTTGAATGCACTGATATTTGTCAATATGAAGAGACAGAATAGGATGTCACATATCTCATTATATTGAATGAGTCCATGTCTGGCCATAGGAAATGTCCATGTGTGTCACGTTCGTCATAACGAGGAGACCAAGGCGCAGCGTGATATGAATACATTCTTCTTTATTTAAACGAAGAACACTAAACAAACTAACAACATAACAACACGACCGTGAAGCTGTAACACAAGTGCTGACATGCAACTACACATAGACAATAACCCACAAAACCAAAATGGCAAATGGCAACCTAAATAGGATCCCCAATCAGAGACAACGATAAACTGCTGTCTCTGATTGGGAACCAATTCAGGCCACCATAGACCTACATATACCTAGACATACTAAAATCCCCATAGATATACAAAAAACCCTAGACAGGACAAAAACACCTAGACAATAGAAAAACTACACCAACCACCCTTGTCCCACCCTGACCTAACCAAAATAATAAAGAAAACAAAGATATGGTCAAGGCGTGACAATGTGTGATATTCGGAGTAGTCTAATCCCAGTATAATACAATGTCTGGAACACACTGGATCTGGGATCAGAATTTGTCAGGATATGGTGCAGATCCACAAGACTCAAAATATGCATTGGAAATGGTCTGTATTCTCTAGAATATAAAAAAAGTGTAATGTAAAGATATCCCCTAATATATCCCCTTTCTGCCCAGTGTAACTCTACCCTAACCTCTAGCCTTGCTAGCGTTAAGCAGCTAGCTAATGATAGTGTTAGTCACGAATTCGTATCATAACATACATTTAGCAAATGCATAAAACAGCCTATTGTACATTTTACAAATGTGTAACATAGGCTATTGCACAAATTGTCATTTTTAGCACATTGCACAAATTGCCATTTGTAAGATACTATACAAACTGTAAACATATCATACGAAATGAATGATTGACATCCACTCATTAATACATACAATACGAAATGTAACATATCATACTCAATGTGGTATGCAGATTTACTTACAGAATAATACAAAATGCTCTGAGACCAGGTTGCAGCGGGAGCAGGAAATATTTCATCTTAGAGCCTATACCGAAGCAGGAGAAATAAACACAGCCATGTACTAATAAACTAAATATTGAACAACAATTCGTATTTTGCAAAGAAGTGTGGGCTGATGCATTTATACTTTTAATTTGTTCGAATAGATTATTAGTCTAGCAGAATGCAAGGCCAGTGTTTGACTCTCGCTATAGGCATCATGCATTTTTTTGTTTGAAAGTCACTGCAAAGGATGAACACATTCTGCCCACACCTCTTCAGAAATGTGAACAAATTTTCCATACAGCAAATTCGTTTTTGTTACCATAAAATTGAATAGAGGGAGATTTCCTACTATTTCTGCCATTTGTTGTGTAGTGGTAATAACTTAAACCTGTTATGTCAGAAAAGGAGAGACATGTCCTGCAATATGATTCTGATTAATCAAAGTCAAATAAGCATATCAGGTGACATGCTTCTATCTCCTTACCAACGGCAAATGCGTCTGTTTTATTATTAGGCCTATGTTTGAATGTTTTTATTAGCCTACCATTATTATAGGCTAATAACCGTGCATCTCCCATTTATCCCAAACAAACAGTTGATCAACCATCTAAAAGTTGTTTACAAGCATAGTTTGACATTTGCATGAAGATACGCTCACTTTTCCGTCAAGTTCAAAATGGATAGATACCAACTTTTGTGGGAAAACTGCCCCATGCAAGGTTTAGAGTATTTTTTGTGCTCATGCACCTTTGATAAATGAGGCACCTGGGCTGGTAGCGAGACTGATGAGAGTTTGGTGTGATTGACGTGTGGAGGACTGGCGAGGCCACCAGGTAAATCGGTGCGGTTAATCAAATGATGCATTCAAACAAAACAGACTGCATTTTTCAGAGAGAGGTGCCTGAGGTTCAACAACACACACATGCCCAATCATATTCAATTTGTCTCACAAATAAATCACTCCTGACACTGAATCCAGACACTAGGCCTGGGCCAACTGTAGCCTATCATATCTCTTATGAAGAGGTTGTGGCTACCGCACAGCTGTTATGAACAATTGTAATTTCATCAGTAAAGCAGTCAAATTATATTCGTTGACACAATTCACCCATTTAAAGCAGCTGAATACAAATCAGCCTTAGCAGGAAGAAAACAGAGAGATCCCTGAATGTGCATATTGAGGGCTGATTACATACACTCAATTTGTTTAAGACATTTACATGCTTTGCAAGAGGAACGATTTCCCTAATAATCCTGTTTACATAGAAACATCTGAAATAACGCTACCTGATGGGACTTTTGATAAGGGACAGTTCGAAATGATTGTGGGGGGGGGGTGTAGCATGGGTTTTGTGGGGGCACAGGGCAGTTTCCCCTGGACTACATTTGTCCTTTTGCAGCTTTTACTCTGTATTTTCTCCATCCTAGCTACATTTCCTCATCTGCTTGCATGTGCCTCCCCTATATTTAGGTGTTTGGTAATTCCCTTATGCACTGTGCTTTTCCATGCACAAAATATTACTATACTACAGATCAATATACACTGAGTGTACTCTCCAATATTCACCCTCTCCTATTCACCCTCTCCAACATTCACCGTCTCCTATTCACCCTCTCCAATATTCACCCTCTCCTATTCACCCTCTCCAATATTCACTGTCTCCTATTCACCCTCTCCAATATTCACCCTCTTCTAATCACCCTCTCCTATTCACCCTCTCCAATTCACCCTCTCCAATATTCACCCTCTCCTATTCACCCTCTCCAATATACACCCTATTATATTCACCCTCTCCAATATTCACCCTCTCCTATTCACCCTCTCCTATTCACCCTCTCCTATTCACCCTCTCCAATATTCATCCCTCTCCAATATTCACCCTCTCCTATTCACCCTCTCCAATTCACCCTCTCCAATATTCACCCTCTCCTATTCACCCTCTCCAATATTCACCCTCTCCAATATTCACCCTCTCCAATATTAACCGTCTCCTATTCACCCTCTCCAATATTCACCCTCTCCTATTCACCCTCGCCTATTCACCCTCTCCAATATTCACCGTTTCCTATTCACCCTCTCCAATATTCACCGTCTCCTATTCACCCTCTCCAATATTCACCCTCTCCTATTCACCCTCTCCAATATTCACTGTCTCCTATTCACCCTCTCCAATATTCACCCTCTCCTATTCACCCTCTCCAATATTCACCGTCTCCTATTCACCCTCTCCAATATTCACAGTCTCCTATTCACCTTCTCCAATATTTGCAGTCTCCTATTCACCCTCTCCTATTCACCCTCTCCAACATTCACCGTCTCCTATTCACCCTCTCCAACATTCACCGTCTCCTATTCACCCTCTCCAATATTCACCGTCTCCTATTCACCCTCTCCAATATTCACCCTCTCCAATATTCACCCTCTCCAATATTCACAGTCTCCTATTCACCCTCTCCTATTCACCCTCTCCAATATTCACTGTCTCCTATTCACCCTCTCCAATATTCACCCTCTCTTATTCACCCTCTCCAATATTCACCGTCTCCTACTCACCCTCTCCAATATTCACCGTCTCCTATTCACCCTGTCCTATTCACCCTCTCCAATATTCACCCTCTCCTATTCACCCTCTCCAATATTCACCCTCTCCTATTCACCCTCTCCAATATTCACCATCTCCTATTCACCCTCTCCAATATTCACCCTCTCCTATTCACCCTCTCCAATATTTACCGTCTCCTACTCGCCCTCTCCAATATTCACTGTCTCCTATTCACCCTATCCTATTCACCCTCTCCAATATTCACCCTCTCCTATTCACCCTCTCCTATTCACCCTCTCCAATATTCACCCTCTCCTATTCACCCTCTCCTATTCACCCTCTCCTATTCACCCTCTCCAATATTCACCCTCTCCTATTCACCCTCTCCAATTTGAACCGGGTATGGTAGGTGCCAGGTGCACCAGTTTGAGTGTGTCAAGAACTGCAACGCTGCTGTGTTTTTCACGATCAACAGTTTCCCGTGTGTATCTAGAATGGTCCACCACTCAAAGGACATCCAGCCATACTTGACACAACTGTGGGAAGCAATGGAGTTGAAGGCACACGTACACAATCTACAGTATGTCTCAATGGTCTCAGGGATTACAAATCCTTCTTGAAACTGTCTTTTTCCCTTTGTCTACACTGATGGAAGTGGATTTAACAAATGACAACAATAAGGGATCATAGCTTCACCTGGATTCACCTGGTCAGTCTATGTCATGGAAAGAGCAGATGTTCCTAATGTAGTGTACACTCAGTGTATACGGTATATATGTATTTATTTGATGTATATTTTGCCTCTCGGATCCTTCTAGGCTTCAGCCCTGTAAACTCTTGCCTTATCCTGGCCCTGCTTTTCCAAAGTGAGTATGTTTACATGCATACTAATAATTGGATATTAAACTGATTATGGTATGTCATTAGTAATGTTAACACGTTACTCTGCTTATCTTAATTGGTGTAATCAAAGTAAGCATACACCAATTAAAAGCTGTTTTTCTGAGCAGTGTTTTGAACTATTAGGACGTGTAAACAGCATAATCAGCGTTCCAGCGGTGTATTTGATCTACACATGTGCCAGCACCAGTAGTGTATGCCTGGTAGTGCACGCCTGGAAGTGCACGTCTGGAAGTGCACGTCTGGAAGTGCACGCCTGGTAGTGCACGCCTGGAAGTGCACGTCTGGTAGTGCACGCCTGGAAGTGCACGTCTGGTAGTGCACGTCTGGTAGTGCACGTCTGGTAGTGCACGCCTGGTAGTGCACGTCTGGTAGTGCACGCCTGGTAGTGCACGTCTGGTAGTGCACGTTTGGTAGTGCATGCCTGGTAGTGCACGCCTGGTAGTGCACGTCTGGTAGTGCACGTTTGGTAGTGCGAGCCTCCCTCATATACTTGTGTGAAGAATCAAATATGCTTCACAAAAATAACATGGTTGCTGATTGGCAATTGTCTGTATTTAAGTCCCATCAGGTAGCCTGATTTCAGAAGTGTCCATGTAAACAGGATTATTAGGAAAGTCGGTCTTCTTGCAAAGCATGTACATTTTTAAAATGAACTATTACATTCATCTGACTATTCATAATAGTCCTATTATTGTGTGCATGCAAATAACATATTCAATGTCCCTGTTTGGTCCTACTGATGTTTTTAGGCCAGAGGCTCCTCTGAAAGACCACGACTAATGGAATGATAGGGTCTGCACAGTGCTAATGTAGTTCTTCAACCCAAAACTAAAGTATTGCGTAATTGGTCAGCTGCTCAATTATGTTTATGTATTATGTCCACGAGAGATACACAGTGCATACTCAACTGTTCCAACACAAGCCTTTACTATAGTAACAAGAGAGATACACAGTGCATACTCAACTGTTCCAACACAAGCCTTTACTATAGTAACAAGAGAGATACTCAGTACATACTCAACTGTTCCAACACAAGCCTTTACTATAGTAACAAGATACTCAGTACATACTCAACTGTTCCAACACAAGCCTTTACTATAGTAACAGATACACAGTACATACTCAACTGTTCCAACACAAGCCTTTACTATAGTAACAAGAGAGATACACAGTACATACTCAACTGTTCCAACACAAGCCTTTACTATAGTAACAAGAGAGATACTCAGTGCATACTCAACTGTTCCAACACAAGCCTTTACTATAGTAACAAGAGAGATACTCAGTGCATACTCAACTGTTCCAACACAAGCCTTTACTATAGTAACAAGAGAGATACTCAGTGCATACTCAACTGTTCCAACACAAGCCTTTACTATAGTAACAAGAGAGATACTCAGTGCATACTCAACTGTTCCAACACAAGCCTTTACTATAGTAACAAGAGAGATACTCAGTACATACTCAACTGTTCCAACACAAGCCTTTACTATAGTAACAAGAGAGATACTCAGTACATACTCAACTGTTCCAACACAAGCCTTTACTATAGTAACAAGAGAGATACACAGTACATACTCAACTGTTCCAACACAAGCCTTTACTATAGTAACAAGAGAGATACTCAGTACATACTCAACTGTTCCAACACAAGCCTTTACTATAGTAACAAGAGAGATACTCAGTACATACTCAACTGTTCCAACACAAGCCTTTACTATAGTAACAAGAGAGATACTCAGTGCCTACTCAACTGTTCCAACACAAGCCTTTACTATAGTAACAAGAGAGATACTCAGTACATACTCAACTGTTCCAACACAAGCCTTTACTATAGTAACAAGACAATGTTTGAGAGCTGCCAAACATCAGTTGGGTCCACACTGTCTGGTTACTGGCCCACAATAGGGTGTGTTGAACTCTATTATCACACTCCTCTCTGGTCTGCACCACATGATTGGGGCCAGGAGTTTTTCCTGACACCATGACTCTGACCAGGTAAAACTCCTGGTCCCAGACCTTTTCCTGGTCAGGTCGCATGGGACATTTTCCTGCCTTACTCCTGAGACATGATGTGTTGCCATTTGCAGCTCAATACGCCAGCTCATCATCTGGCATCCAGCGAAAGATGTCACTGGCCCGAAAAATTCCACACCTCTGCCTTCTCTGATCAAATCACTTTCCAGTGGATGAAACATAAAACACTGCACAGGGATCTGCTACTGGGCGTGCAGCTAAACAGATATAGCATCAGACTACTTGTTAATATATTACACCAGGTTAGCCTAGATAGGGTCTGGACTCTTGGCAGTATGCTCAAATGTTGGACTAGCCGCATGTCCATGCAGCTTATATACTGTACTGTACTACCCTGTGGAACACTTTCCCATATATTTGGGATGGAAGCCTGCATATTTCTCCTAATGCATATAACTGGGTCTACACAACAGTGGTCCATGGACTCAGCTCTACTTTAAACAACATGAGGTATGGAAAGGTCTGGCAAACAGGTTTTGGGGTACAGTATTGCTCTAAAGATGAAGGATTTACACCATGAAAGCCAGTTGTTCTCATCTGGTGGCTAACGCCTGGAGGTGGTCTTCTTTTTCAGCACTACAGATAACACAGGAAGATGCAACACAACATACACAATACAACACACTGACCTCCAGCAGGCAGGGAGAGGGCAATATAAAGAGGGAGTCAGGGGAAGGGTGTATTATGGAAGGAGAGGACAGGGAGGGAAGGAAGGGGAAGGGTGTATTATGGAAGGAGAGGACAGGGAGGGAAGGAAGGGAAGGGTGTATTATGGAAGGAGAGGACAGGGAGGGAAGGAAGGAAGGGGAAGGGTGTATTATGGAAGGAGAGGACAGGGAGGGAAGGAAGGGAAGGGTGTATTATGGAAGGAGAGGACAGGGAGGGAGTCAGGAGAAGGGTGTATTATGGAAGGAGAGGACAGGGAGGGAAGGAAGGGGAAGGGTGTATTATGGAAGGAGAGGACAGGGAGGGAAGGAAGGGGAAGGGTGTATTATGGAAGGAGAGGACAGGGAGGGAGTCAGGAGAAGGGTGTATTATGGAAGGAGAGGACAGGGAGGGAAGGAAGGGGAAGGGTGTATTATGGAAGGAGAGGACAGGGAGGGAAGGAAGGGAAGGGTGTATTATGGAAGGAGAGGACAGGGAGGGAAGGAAGGGGAAGGGTGTATTATGGAAGGAGAGGACAGGGAGGGAAGGAAGGGAAGGGTGTATTATGGAAGGAGAGGACAGGGAGGGAAGGAAGGGAAGGGTGTATTATGGAAGGAGAGGACAGGGAGGGAAGGAAGGGAAGGGTGTATTATGGAAGGAGAGGACAGGGAGGGAAGGAAGGGAAGGGTGTATTATGGAAGGAGAGGACAGGGAGGGAAGGAAGGGAAGGGTGTATTATGGAAGGAGAGGGCAGGGAGGGAAGGAAGGGAAGGGTGTATTATGGAAGGAGAGGACAGGGAGGGAAGGAAGGGGAAGGGTGTATTATGGAAGGAGAGGACAGGGAGGGAAGGAAGGGGAAGGGCGTATTATGGAAGGAGAGGACAGGGAGGGAAGGAAGGGAAGGGTGTATTATGGAAGGAGAGGACAGGGAGGGAAGGAAGGGGAAGGGTGTATTATGGAAGGAGAGGACAGGGAGGGAAGGAAGGGAAGGGTGTATTATGGAAGGAGAGGACAGGGAGGGAAGGAAGGGAAGGGTGTATTATGGAAGGAGAGGACAGGGAGGGAAGGAAGGGGAAGGGTGTATTATGGAAGGAGAGGACAGGGAGGGAAGGAAGGGAAGGGTGTATTATGGAAGGAGAGGACAGGGAGGGAAGGAAGGGAAGGGTGTATTATGGAAGGAGAGGACAGGGAGGGAAGGAAGGGGAAGGGTGTATTATGGAAGGAGAGGACAGGGAGGGTGTATTATGGAAGGAGGAAGGAAGGGGAAGGGTGTATTATGGAAGGAGAGGACAGGGGAGGGAAGGAATGGAAGGAGAGGGGAAGGGTGTATTATGGAAGGAGAGGACAGGGAGGGAAGGAAGGGGAAGGGTGTATTATGGAAGGAGAGGACAGGGAGGGAAGGAAGGGAAGGGTGTATTATGGAAGGAGAGGACAGGGAGGGAAGGAAGGGGAAGGGTGTATTATGGAAGGAGAGGACAGGGAGGGAGTCAGGAGAAGGGTGTATTATGGAAGGAGAGGACAGGGAGGGAAGGAAGGGGAAGGGTGTATTATGGAAGGAGAGGACAGGGAGGGAAGGAAGGGAAGGGTGTATTATGGAAGGAGAGGACAGGGAGGGAAGGAAGGGAAGGGTGTATTATGGAAGGAGAGGACAGGGAGGGAAGGAAGGGGAAGGGTGTATTATGGAAGGAGAGGACAGGGAGGGAAGGAAGGGGAAGGGTGTATTATGGAAGGAGAGGACAGGGAGGGAAGGAAGGGGAAGGGTGTATTATGGAAGGAGAGGACAGGGAGGGAAGGAAGGGGAAGGGTGTATTATGGAAGGAGAGGACAGGGAGGGAAGGAAGGGAAGGGTGTATTATGGAAGGAGAGGACAGGGAGGGAAGGAAGGGGAAGGGTGTATTATGGAAGGAGAGGACAGGGAGGGAAGGAAGGGAAGGGTGTATTATGGAAGGAGAGGACAGGGAGGGAAGGAAGGGGAAGGGTGTATTATGGAAGGAGAGGACAGGGAGGGAAGGAAGGGGAAGGGTGTATTATGGAAGGAGAGGACAGGGAGGGAAGGAAGGGGAAGGGTGTATTATGGAAGGAGAGAACAGGGAGGGAAGGAAGGGGAAGGGTGTATTATGGAAGGAGAGGACAGGGAGGGAAGGAAGGGGAAGGGTGTATTATGGAAGGAGAGGACAGGGAGGGAAGGAAGGGAAGGGTGTATTATGGAAGGAGAGGACAGGGAGGGAAGGAAGGGGAAGGGTGTATTATGGAAGGAGAGGACAGGGAGGGAAGAAAGGGAAGGGTGTATTATGGAAAGAGAGGACAGGGAGGGAAGGAAGGGGAAGGGTGTATTATGGAAGGAGAGGACAGGGAGGGAAGGAAGGGGAAGGGTGTATTATGGAAGGAGAGGACAGGGAGGGAAGGAAGGGGAAGGGTGTATTATGGAAGGAGAGGACATGGAAGGAGAGGAAGGGAGGGAAGGAAGGGGAAGGGTGTATTATGGAAGGAGAGGACAGGGAGGGAAGGAAGGGGGAAGGGTGTATTATGGAAGGAGAGGACAGGGAGGGAAGGAAGGGGGAAGGGTGTATTATGGAAGGAGAGGACAGGGAGGGAAGGAAGGGGAAGGGTGTATTATGGAAGGAGAGGACAGGGAGGGAAGGAAGGGGAAGGGTGTATTATGGAAGGAGAGGACAGGGAGGGAAGGAAGGGGAAGGGTGTATTATGGAAGGAGAGGACAGGGAGGGAAGGAAGGGGGAAGGGTGTATTATGGAAGGAGAGGACAGGGAGGGAAGGAAGGGGAAGGGTTTATTATGGAAGGAGAGGACAGGGAGGGAAGGAAGGGGAAGGGTGTATTATGGAAGGAGAGGACAGGGAGGGAGTCAGGAGAAGGGTGTATTATGGAAGGAGAGGACAGGGAGGGAAGGAAGGGGAAGGGTGTATTATGGAAGGAGAGGACAGGGAGGGAAGGAAGGAAGGGAAGGGTGTATTATGGAAGGAGAGGACAGGGAGGGAAGGAAGGGAAGGGTGTATTATGGAAGGAGAGGACAGGGAGGGAAGGAAGGGAAGGGTGTATTATGGAAGGAGAGGACAGGGAGGGAAGGAAGGGAAGGGTGTATTATGGAAGGAGAGGACAGGGAGGGAAGGAAGGGAAGGGTGTATTATGGAAGGAGAGGACAGGGAGGGAAGGAAGGGAAGGGCGTATTATGGAAGGAGAGGACAGGGAGGGAAGGAAGGGAAGGGTGTATTATGGAAGGAGAGGACAGGGAGGGAAGGAAGGGGAAGGGTTTATTATGGAAGGAGAGGACAGGGGGGGAAGGAAGGGAAGGGTGTATTATGGAAGGAGAGGACAGGGAGGGAAGGAAGGGGAAGGGTGTATTATGGAAGGAGAGGACAGGGAGGGAAGGAAGGGGAAGGGTGTATTATGGAAGGAGAGGACAGGGAGGGAAGGAAGGGGAAGGGTGTATTATGGAAGGAGAGGACAGGGAGGGAAGGAAGGGGAAGGGTGTATTATGGAAGGAGAGGACAGGGAGGGAAGGAAGGGGAAGGGTGTATTATGGAAGGAGAGGACAGGGAGGGAAGGAAGGGAAGGGTGTATTATGGAAGGAGAGGACAGGGAGGGAAGGAAGGGAAGGGTGTATTATGGAAGGAGAGGACAGGGAGGGAAGGAAGGGGAAGGGTGTATTATGGAAGGAGAGGACAGGGAGGGAAGGAAGGGGAAGGGTGTATTATGGAAGGAGAGGACAGGGAGGGAAGGAAGGGGAAGGGTGTATTATGGAAGGAGAGGACAGGGAGGGAAGGAAGGGGAAGGGTGTATTATGGAAGGAGAGGACAGGGAGGGAAGGAAGGGGAAGGGTGTATTATGGAAGGAGAGGACAGGGAGGGAAGGAAGGGAAGGGTGTATTATGGAAGGAGAGGACAGGGAGGGAAGGAAGGGAAGGGTGTATTATGGAAGGAGAGGACAGGGAGGGAAGGAAGGAGAAGGGTGTATTATGGAAGGAGAGGACAGGGAGGGAAGGAAGGGGAAGGGTGTATTATGGAAGGAGAGGACAGGGAGGGAAGGAAGGGGAAGGGTGTATTATGGAAGGAGAGGACAGGGAGGGAAGGAAGGGAAGGGTGTATTATGGAAAGAGAGGACAGGGAGGGAAGGAAGGGGAAGGGTGTATTATGGAAGGAGAGGACAGGGAGGGAAGGAAGGGAAGGGTGTATTATGGAAGGAGAGGACAGGGAGGGAAGGAAGGAAGGGAAGGGTGTATTATGGAAGGAGAGGACAGGGAGGGAAGGAAGGGAAGGGTGTATTATGGAAGGAGAGGACAGGGAGGGAAGGAAGGGGAAGGGACAAGACAGGGAGAAAGAAAGAGAGTCACTGTGCAAGAATTAGAAAGAGGAGGTCAGGTTAAAAGTGAGAATTCGGTAGAGCTAAACGAGTTGGCAATATTGTGTGTGTATGCGAGACTTTGACCGCCGCTACAGATATCTGCAGGGACATTTTGGGGAGTATTATTTTAAACTTTTGACGCTGATTGTTTTCAATGGGTTTGAATAGTCTGGCGTCACTGGGGAGAGGAGAGTGGGAGAAAGAGAGGAGATGAGAGAGGGTGAAAATGTGGTTCCAATCACTCACAAAGATGCTTTTGTTCTGCGGCTGAGGCCCTCACTCTCTTAGTGAGCCCTCAGGAGCCTGCAAACTGGAGCTCTCCTCTCATCACAGGCCTTATTATACTGAAGATGACTGCACTTCCAGTTACAGTTTGGGTGGTTGCTACAGCATGGACCTGGGAGGGGCATTTATTACAACTAGCTGCGAACTAGGTGACATAGGGTAATATAGGGTGACATTTAGGTGGCAGGGTGACATTTAGGTGATATAGGGTGACATTTAAGTGACATAGGTTGACATTTTGATAGCACAAAAATGCTTTTTAAATTATCTTAATACCAATTGTATCCAACATGAGTATATTTAAAGCCATTATTCCATTAGCATACTTAATTGGTATGTTTGTGTGTATGTCACACATTTTGTCCTGACCACAGAGTGAGAGCACAGTAGGCCTCTTCTCTTAATTTAACCCAACCAAACTGATCCAAGCCGAGGAAAGTAACCAAAATAGCTGTCATGTTTTGTTTAGAGTGAGTCAACATACAGGAGAGCAAAAACAGCCTCCGCACGCACGCACTCGCACTCGCACTCGCACTCGCACGCACACACACACACACACACACACACACACACACACACACACACACACACACACACACACACACACACACACACACACACGCACACACACACACACACACACACACACACACACACACACACACACACACACACACACACACACACACACACACACACACATACACACACACACAGAGGCAGCGAGAGGTCTCTGTACAGTATGAGCTGCACTCAGTGTTTCAGTGTTCCTCTCAGAGCTACAGCTAATAGCTAGCCAAGGCCCTGCCGGAGAGGCTTTATCCTCTTCCTCTAACACACACACCTTCACACACACTCATACGCACGTACCACGCACACACACATGCGAACCAGCATGAATGCATAAATACATGCTCACATACACACCTGTTACATAAGCACATAAATTCACAAGCCAATAGAATGCACACAGACACATAAACTCCACCCCTAAAGAGGTTTGGCTTGTACAGTACTTCTCTCCAGATAATAATAAGAAATACTTTAATATAAATTAGTTAAGGGGCCTCCCGAGTGGCGCAGTGGTTAAGGGCGCTGTACTGCAGCGCCAGCTGTGCCATCAGAGTCCTGGGTTCGCGCCCAGGCTCTGTCGTAACCGGCTGCGACCGGGAGGTCCGTGGGGCGACGCACAATTGGCCTAGCGTCGCCCGGGTTAGGGAGGGCTTGGTCGGTAGGGGTTTCCTTGTCTCATCGCGCACCAGCGACTCCTGTGGCGGGCTGGGCGCAGTGTACGCTAGCCAAGGTGGCCAGGTGCACGGTGTGGTGCGGCTGGCTTCCGGGTTGGATGTGCGCTGTGTTAAAGAAGCAGCGGCTTGGTTGGTTGTGTATCGGAGGACGCATGACTTTCAACCTTCGTCTCTCCCGAGCCCGTACGGGAGTTGTAGCGATGAGACAAGATAGTAGCTACTACAACAATTGGATACTACGAAATTGGGGAGAAAAAGGGGTAAAATTCAAAAATCTAAAAAAAAAAAAATAAAAAATAAAATTAGTTACACGTCTACGGCAAACAATACTGAACCAAGAATGAGATGTCTGTGTGTTGCCCTGCACCTTGGCTCACCTTGTGTACCGTACAGAGTTTATCTTTAGTATGCATACGACAGGGTATGTTTGTGCGTCTTTAGTATGCATACGACAGTGTATGTTTGTGCGTCTTTAGTATGCATACGACAGGGTATGTTTGTGCGTCTTTAGTATGCATACGACAGGGTATGTTTGTGCGTCTTTAGTATGCATACGACAGTATATGTTTGTGCGTACGGCAGTATATGGCAGTATATGTTTGTGCGTCTTTAGTATGCATACGACAGTATATGTTTGTGCGTCTTTAGTATACATACGGCAGTATATGTTTGTGCGTCTTTAGTATGCATACGACAGTATATGTTTGTGCGTCTTTAGTATGCATACGACAGTATATGTTTGTGCGTCTTTAGTATGCATACGACAGGGTCTCTCCCAAACCAAACGTTACAGGGATTTAAGCGCCAAGAACACATTTCCTCCCTTGTGACTAACAGAACAGTTCACAAAAAGCACCAGATTAAATCAAGTTTAAACTTTCCAAAAACATTGAACAGTATAAAAAAACATCCCTGTGGCAACAGATCCACAGTGGCGCGCCGAGGTTTACAGATAAGCTTAAGGGCATGTTTCAAACCCTGAGGAGAGGAAGATGGGGAAACGTAGTGAATGAAAGAGGTGGAGAAGGAAGGATGGAGAGAGGAAGAGAAGAGAGGGTTAAGAGAAGAGAGGGTTAAGAGAAGAGAGGGTTAAGAGAAGAGAGGGTTAAGAGAAGGGGAGAGAGGGTTAAGAGAAGGGGGAGAGAGGGTTATGAGAAGAGAGGACTAAGAGAAGGAGGAGAGAGGGTTATGAGAAGGGGGAGAGAGGGTTAAGAGAAGGGGGAGAGAGGGTTAAGAGAAGGGAAGAGAGGGTTAAGAGAAGGAGGAGAGAGGGTTATGTGAAGGGGGAGAGAGGGTTATGAGAAGGGGGAGAGAGGGTTAAGAGAAGGGGGAGAGAGGGTTATGAGAAGGGGGAGAGAGGGTTGAGAGAAGGAGGAGAGAGGGTTATGAGAAGGGGGAGAGAGGGTTAAGAGAAGGGGAAGAGAGGGTTATGAGAAGGGGGAGAGAGGGTTAAGAGAAGGGGGAGAGAGGGTTATGAGAAGAGAGGGTTAAGAGAAGGGGGAGAGAGGGTTAAGAGAAGGGGGAGAGAGGGTTATGAGAAGGGGGAGAGAGGGTTGAGAGAAGGAGGAGAGAGGGTTATGAGAAGGGGGAGAGAGGGTTAAGAGAAGGGGGAGAGAGGGTTATGAGAAGGGGGAGAGAGGGTTAAGAGAAGGGGGAGAGAGGGTTATGAGAAGGGGGAGAGAGGGTTAAGAGAAGGGGAAGAGAGGGTTATGAGAAGGGGGAGAGAGGGTTAAGAGAAGGGGGAGAGAGGGTTATGAGAAGAGAGGGTTAAGAGAAGGGGGAGAGAGGGTTATGAGAAGGGGGAGAGAGGGTTATGAGAAGGAGGAGAGAGGGTTATGAGAAGGGGGAGAGAGGGTTAAGAGAAGGGGAAGAGAGGGTTATGAGAGAGGGGGAGAGAGGGTTAAGAGAAGGGGGAGAGAGGGTTAGAGAAGGGGGAGAGAGGGTTATGAGAAGAGAGGGTTAAGAGAAGGGGGAGAGAGGGTTATGAGAAGGGGGAGAGAGGTAGGGAAACGAAAGGAACCTGATCTCTCTCAGCTGGGCTGGAATAACACACCTCCACCCAGTGGCTGTCTGAGTCTGTCAGGGGTGAGGGAGTTCTGACTAACACACATACACATGCACACACACACACACGCATACGCACACACACACACACGCACACACGCACACACACGCACACACACACGCATACGCACACACACACGCACACACGCACACACACGCACACACACACGCATACGCACACACACACGCACACACACACAGAAATTGGGTCTGAATGTATCTGTGGTGTGAGTTGCTTCTGACTATCACAGCATATTTGGATCCACAATGAAACATTGTGGTTAAAAGGTACCTGTTACTATGTATGTTTTAAAGATCATACTTTAAAACATGTACTGAGGTGCTGACATTTGTACATCTTGGCCATGTTCTGTTATAATCTCCACCCGGCACAGACAAAAGAGGACTGGCCACCACTCATAGCCTGGTTCCTCTCTAGGTTTCTTCCTAGGTTTTGGCCTTTCTAGGGAGTTTTTCCTAGCCACCGTGCTTCTACACCTGCATTGCTTGCTGTTTGGGATTTTAGGCTGAGTTTCTGTACAGCACTTTGAGATATCAGCTGATGTACGAAGAGCTATATAAATACATTTGATTTGATTTTGATCTAAATGTTCTACTGTATGTGTTAAAGATCATAGTATTACGTGTCCATCTAAATTTTCCCTCAGGAACAATAAAGTTGATTTTATATTATCTCTCAATCATATCTTAACTGTGTACGGTTAAAGGATCCACTGATAGGGAAATAAAAGACCTACACCCAATGGCTTTCACCAATCCAACCTGGTCAGATCAGTGATGACCAGATCAGTGATTACTTGATCAGCGGTCAAGGAAGGAAGGAAGGAAGGAAGAGAAGAGTGAAGGAAGAATGTAGTATGTGAACAGGCCCAGTGTCCTTCAGGCTGTGTGTCTACTAGGAAGGAAGAAAGGAAGGAATCATGTCAATAGTATGTGAACAGGCCCAGTGTCCTTCAGGCTGCATGTTTAGAAGCAGTTGCTTCTGTTGTCTGGTTTGTTTACCCCTCCTGGTGGCCACACATTGTATCACAGCAACAGCTGCTGACCGACTCACTCAAGGGAGAACTAGTATCAGCTTACCCTTCCCAAACCCTAACCTTGACCATTAGGGCGGAAACACAAAACTGGATAAGGGTCAGGAGAGAGAAGGCTGAGGTCTTCTTCACTGTTACCACTGTGATATTAGAGCATGTAGACACAAACAACTGATAAATGAGCACTACAACTGAGGGCAAACAAGGTGAGCACTACGTCATGCAGTCAAAGTGGTGAATATGATTTGTTAAATGTCATCAGCTAAATGCGAGACTGGTAGAGGATAGAATGTCTCTCAGCAGACAGACTCCATACCTCTACTAGTCCAGATGGTTCCCATGACACACACAACACACACTAACTGAGCCCTGCGCTCACACTCTGTCCTTTTGCCTCAATAACGATGGGGTGATGAGTGAGTCCACCTACAGTATGTGCTGTGTTGGTGTGTGTGTATTGTGTGTGTGTGTGCTCCTTGCCAGAGCCAGTGTTTGTTCTGAGGCCTCGCCCTGCCTGCCACTCTAATTCAGAGCACATTTCCCTCCTCTCTCCCTCTCTTCTTCTCTCTCTCTCTTATACACACAATGGGACTCTTTCTAAAACTCTGTCAGTGTGAAACATTGGTGAGCTGGGGAGAAAGAGAAGTGCAGGAGTAGAGAGAGTAGTGGATACAGCTATGGTGTAGGCAGCTATGGTGTAGCCAGATGTACAGTATGAGGTAGGCACTTGCTTGAACTATGGCTCCATCCCTTTACCTCTAGGATGAATCTGTATGTGTGTGTGTGTGTGTGTGTGTGTGCGGGCATGCGTGTGCGTGTGCGTGTGTGTGTGTGTGTGTGTGTGTGTGTGTGTGTGTGTGTGTGCGTGCGTGCGTGCGTGCGTGCGCATAAGGGCAGTCTCCTTCCACCTAGCCAGATAAAGAACATCACGCTGACACAGTCAGACAGTGTAATAAGTATTTTATTGCATTTTATAATGCCATTGTCAATAATTAGTACAGATTACATGCAACTAGACCTACTGTACAGCTGTTTTATTGTCTGCATGGACAGACACAAGAAGATTCAGGTTACAAATACACAGATATATGTGTGTGTTTTATACAGCATGAGGAAAAGGGCAGTGACTGGCATTACATGGCCACCCAGGGAAGGGGGAAAGGGCAAAGGGGAAAGGGCAAAGGTCTCGGTGGCAGTTGCCTTTTTTAAAACCTCTTTTAGACCGTCTGAAAAACCACCGCCTGCTCCTACTGTACCCCTTCGCCTGGGTCACACTTACAAAGTAAACAAACAGAATGGAATAAAAAGATAAGAGGTAAACAGGTAAACTGAAACTAAGTAACGTTACAGAGAGTCACTGCTGAAAATGTACACACATTCCTAAGATACAACCAGAGGACAGCTGAAGTGGTAGTTCCATTTTTCTGGGCCGTGAAGTTAATAATACCATCGGGCAACACCCCTTTAAGACCTCTTCTCCTCGACATGACACCTCAGAGCTGTCCAATCATAGAGCGGGGGCGGGCCCATGTAGGTCCCCGGAGTCACTAACGATCCAATAGGAAGAGTGCTTGTCTGAGAGATGATAGTGAGAGCGTAGAATGGTTTGAGGTATGGGAAGTAGCTTGTGGTATATTACGTTGCTAATACAGGACATTCACCTTGGTGTTGCTTTAGAGCATTGCCTAGGGTTGGTTTGGTTACGGTTGTGGTAGTCTGTTAGCTGATGTGCCACGGCCACTCACAAAACCTTCGATGCATGACTGAAGATGAACTGGATTTCTGAAAGCCATTAGAATGTGTGTGTGTTTGTGTCTGTGTCGTTGTGTTTGGGAATGCAAGAAAACAAAGATTCTGATTGGACAAAAGTCACCAGGTGTGTGACTCAGGGCCACGCCCAGTTGCCCTGTGGAGTGATTGACAGCTGTGAGGCTTAAAGGTCATCAGGAATGACTGGGGTCAGGGATCAGAGGACACATATTGGCACCTTAAGGACCAAAAACGTCACCTCAACACTGCTTCATCTTCAAAAGCAACATATTTTCTTCAATTCTTTTTCTCTTTTTTTTCTGAGGTTTTGGTCCTGTCTTAGAGAAAAGTCCTTCTGAGGTATCATCAATACATAATGAAGTCAACTTTTTACATTGTTTTCAGTAAGTTTTTCTTTTTCTTTCCTTAAAAATGCATAAATGCAGTACAGAGACAAAAGTATCAAAATAGACCTAGCTAAGATAAATATACAAACAGGTGTTACCTAAACCACTTATCTAACTTTAGTTATTTCATTTTTTAGAGATAATACACTTAAAAAATCATCGTCCCAGACGTTTTTATGAAGAAAACTGAAAAAAAGGACAAAACAAAAACTATTAAACCCAGATACCTGCAGCACTTAATATGATAAAATACATACACTTCAGCATTAGCAATACAGTATAGGAATCAGAGCTGGAAGCTTTACAATAGCTAAACAGGTGCAGAAAATGAACGCAACAGAAAACCAAAAAGACATAATGGTAAAGAATGCCCTCGAGAGCTAAGCCAAGCGGTAATATACAATGACACATCATAACAGCCAAGCCAGAGAAGGAACAGAAGTGTCTATGACGATCTGTCAACACCATCAACGAATGTCAATCTACATCTTTATAAAACAGCGTGGTTTACAGGTGTACCTTAAAGCACAAGAATTCAAAGATCATTTATATTTACTGAATGCAGCAGTTCCTCATTCATGAGAGTTTGGATCATAACAATAATAATAGTAGTAATGATAAATTCCTTTGTAAGCGTGTGTTATTATTGCCCTTCTCCCAGCGAGTGGCGATTGAGGGTGTACAGTGTACAGTAAGCTCTGTGTTTGTCTTTGGATAGTATCTTTAGTTACTCAGAGCCTCTCCTCAGCTGTCTGAACTACAGGGGCCACCAGGGGCCCGGCTCTATTCACCATGAGGGGACAGCTCAATGTCACAGGAATTATATTCCCAGCTCTGACTGGTACTCAGGGCCCTTTGGACTGAACACTGACAACAGACTGTAAGAGAGTGTGTCTTTTATCGCTGCCATCTTACAGCCGTTTTCTGCATTAATGTGAAGTGCGGGCCGCTGGCGTGTGGCGGGCACTAGTGTGTGTGTGGCCCACTGGCGGGTGCCGGGCACTGATATATTCTGCCCCGCCTCCCTCCTGACAATCAGCTTCCTGCCCCATTGAATCGCCACTAACGACCGGACTATCATTGGCTGCTGGCAAAGCCTGCTCATCAATATGCGTGCATACAATTAGAGCACCCAATTAAGAGGCTGTTCACGGAGCCATATGCTAATGAAAGCACAGAGACAGCCAATAATACCCAGCTGAGAGTAGACCTTTTAAACCACTTCACTCTTCACTCTTAGGAGAACGCACCGGTTCTCTGTGGTTTTAGGAGAGGTAGTCATCTTTAACGGGATGCAACGTTGTTGTAACGTCTCTTTGTTTTTGCGCTCACGCTCGTGAATTTGGAGTCCAGATAGCCAGACAAGCTTTTTCAGACCCACAAAATGTGTATTAACAGTAAGCTGTGTTTTGGTATATTTCACTATTATTATTGAGGAAGAATGGGAAAAAAACAGAAATATTTAGGGTCTCCAGTCTCCCATTTGCTTTTATTGTGTGAACCATTTTGAAAAGGAGGTAGTGTTATTTTTGGTTTTTACTCTCGTTTCAAGGTGTCCCTCTCCCACTTTGTTTGTTATAAATCAATCTGATGACGTGAAGCATCATAACCCTACTTAGACAGGAGACAGTGCTGTTTTACACAGGAAGTTAATACAAAGACTCCTCTATTTAAAAAAGAAAGCAAATGGTCTGAAGTGAAGAGTTGATTTGACAAAACTCTTCCCCGAATGTTGTTTTAGAAAAAAAGACATAAGTTGCATGTCCCTTGGCGCGTTCCTTTTACATATGCATGATTTTGTCGTTTGTTAGTTGTTCCCTCTTTGCTGTAAATATCACAAGTAGTCATAATGGTATGTCTGTTCTGAATAGCCCTCTCTCCCTGTCCATTGATGTGATGGTTGGGATGACAGCCAGCTTCAAACTGTCTTTATCACAACTACTCACAGCACATCTGAGACTGGGGATATGAATGTGTTTCTATAGCAATGTGAGAGCATGAAGACAATATAGGAGTGAACAATTATCATTGTTCCTATGTATCATAATAACACTGTTCCTTTTGGTATTTGTTAGACTGTTGTGTCTGCTAGAGACTGTAGGTGAGCAGCACAGAAGGTACAGTAAGTAAACCGTTCCCCGCTAAACCGTTCCCCGCTAAACCGTTCCCCGCTAAACCGTTCCCCGCTAAACCGTTCCCCGCTAAACCGTTCCCCGCTAAACCGTTCCCCGCTAAACCGTTCACCGCTACACCGTTCACCGCTACACCGTTCACCGCTACACCGTTCACCGCTAAACCGTTCACCGCTAAACCGTTCCCCGCTAAACCGTTCCCCGCTAAACCGTTCCCCGCTAAACCGTTCACCGCTAAACCGTTCCCCGCTAAACCGTTCACCGCTAAACCGTTCCCCGCTAAACCGTTCCCCGCTAAACCGTTCACCGCTAAACCGTTCACCGCTAAACCGTTCCCCGCTAAACCGTTCACCGCTAAACCGTTCACCGCTAAACCGTTCACCGCTAAACCGTTCACCGCTAAACCGTTCTAAACCGCTAAACCGCTAAACCGTTCCCCGCTAAACCGTTCCCCGCTAAACCGTTCACCGCTAAACCGTTCCCCGCTAAACCGTTCCCCGCTAAACCGTTCACCGCTAAACCGTTCACCGCTAAACCGTTCCCCGCTCCCCGAAACCGTTCACCGCTAAACCGTTCGCTAAACCGCTAAACCGTTCCCCGCTAAACCGTTCCCCGCTAAACCGTTCACCGCTAAACCGTTCCCCGCTAAACCGTTCCCCGCTAAACCGTTCACCGCTAAACCGTTCCCCGCTAAACCGTTCCCCGCTAAACCGTTCCCCGCTAAACCGTTCCCCGCTAAACCGCTCCCCGCTAAACCGTTAAACCGTTCACCGCTAAACCGTTCACCGCTAAACCGTTCCCCGCTAAACCGTTCCCCGCTAAACCGTTCCCCGCTAAACCGTTCACCGCTAAACCGTTCACCGCTAAACCGTTCCCCGCTAAACCGTTCCCCGCTAAACCGTTCACCGCTAAACCGTTCACCGCTAAACCGTTCCCCGCTAAACCGTTCCCCGCTAAACCGTTCCCCGCTAAACCGTTCCCCGCTAAACCGTTCACCGCTAAACCGTTCCCCGCTAAACCGTTCCCCGCTAAACCGTTCCCCGCTAAACCGTTCCCCGCTAAACCGTTCCCCGCTAAACCGTTCACCGCTAAACCGTTCCCCGCTAAACCGTTAAACCCCCGCTAAACCGTTCCCCGCTAAACCGTTTAAACCGTTCACCGCTAAACCGTTCCCCGCTAAACCGTTCCCCGCTAAACCGTTCCCCGCTAAACCGTTCACCGCTAAACCGTTCCCCGCTAAACCGTTCACCGCTAAACCGTTCACCGCTAAACCGTTCCCCGCTAAACCGTTCCCCGCTAAACCGTTCCCCGCTAAACCGTTCACCGCTAAACCGTTCACCGCTAAACCGTTCACCGCTAAACCGTTCACCGCTAAACCGTTAAACCGTTCACCGCTAAACCGTTAAACCGTTCACCGCTAAACCGTTCACCGCTAAACCGTTAAACCGTTCCCGCTAAACCGCTAAACCGTTCACCGCTAAACCGTTCACCGCTAAACCGTTCCCCGCTAAACCGTTCCCCGCTAAACCGTTCTAAACCGTTCCCCGCTAAACCGTTCGTTCACCGCTAAACCGTTCCCCGCTAAACCGTTCCCCGCTAAACCGTTCCCCGCTAAACCGTTCCCCGCTAAACCGTAAACCGCTCCCCGCTAAACCGTTCCCCGCTAAACCGTTCCCCGCTAAACCGTTCCCCGCTAAACCGTTCACCGCTAAACCGTTCCCCGCTAAACCGTTCCCCGCTAAACCGTTCCCCGCTAAACCGTTCCCCGCTAAACCGTTCACCGCTAAACCGTTCCCCGCTAAACCGTTCCCCGCTAAACCGTTCCCCGCTAAACCGTTCCCCGCTAAACCGTTCCCCGCTAAACCGTTCCCCGCTAAACCGTTCGTTATTCAGTCTAACTGGTACCCGGGTCAAGAAGATAACATTCTGCTGCATAGCACGAAGGGTTGTTTGAATTTATAGTGTTGAGTTTCACAATGAAAGCATTGTTTTGGTTGAGGAAATTAATCCAAACATGCAATATTGCAGTGCAATAATAATGTATTTTTTGGGCCCGGTATCCCTGGTTAATGGACAACAGACAACAGCCCACAGTTAGTTTTTTGCTGGCTTCTAGTGTCACATAAAGGGATATAAATGTTGTGTTCAAGTGCCTTATGAGGGTAAGATAATGATTTGCCATCTTTAACTGTAAAGCCCATCTTAGGCCTGCCCACAGCGGAGCCTCTCTTAGGGTTGTGTTTAAAACACAGGTAGCCTGAGCATGGAGAGATACACATTTAAATCCTAAGCGCTTTCTTTCTTTATCGAAGGAACTGCAAGAGGCTGTTTGTTAATACTGTTTTTGGCCTTCTACCATAGCATACCTAACGTGAGTCGTCATTCGCACCAGTTAACACGTATGTAAAAAGCTTTTAACATCACCAAATTCTATTTAGCATTTTATACTTTGGTTTTTGGAATGGTCAGTACTGTCATGAACAAATTCAACGCAAAAGTTACGATAATACAATGATAACTTAGATTTCAGGTGTTGGTTGTCTTTTGGCCAGTTCTTTAGAGGAAAAACTCAAAAAGGGGAAAAATAAACTACAGGGTTTTTGGTTTTCTACACATTTCTTTGGTTACCTGTAACAAAAATAAAATGGGAAAAAAGCAGAAAATACATGAAAATAATGTGTTTAAATTTGGTATGGCACTGCAGAGAAGGTAATGCTTTTATGCTCACTGAAAACAAAAGATTTGTAATCTCACGTGCTATTCTTTTAGTCCAACTCACACAGTGAATTGCAGATAGCTTCTATACAGTAACTATAGTAACAATAGAACTTTGAACTGAAACTGAGTTGCCACATTTTGGTGTCCCGCAGAAAGAATTCCCCTTATTTCTTTAACATTTTGGACACAGTTCCAGATGGAACCTTTGTGGGATGAGGTATTCTCTGACCGTAATAATATATTTTTTAAAGCATTGCTTTGTA
>NC_092163.1:55806085-55833585 GCF_045791955.1 Oncorhynchus clarkii lewisi
AGGAGAAGGGGTGAGAGAGCGGGAGAGAGAGACGTGTAGAGGGAGAGGGGCGAGAGAGAGACGTGTAGAGAAGAGAGGGGCGAGAGAGAGAGAGAGATGTGTAGAGGAGAGGGGCGAGAGAGAGACAGAGACAGAGAGACGTGTAGAGAGGAGAAGGGCGAGAGAGAGAGAGACGTGTAGAGAGGAGAAGGGCGAGAGAAAGAGAGACGTGTAGAGGAGAGGGGCGAGAGAGAGAGAGACGTGTAGAGAGGAGAAGGGCGAGAGAGAGAGAGAGAGACGTGTAGAGAGGAGAAGGGCGAGAGAGAGAGAGAGACGTGTAGAGAGCAGAAGGGCGAGAGGGAGAGAGAGACGTGTAGAGGAGAGGGGCGAGAGAGAGAGAGACGTGTAGAGAGGAGAAGGGCAGAGAGAGAGAGAGACGTGTAGAGGAGAGGGGCGAGAGAGAGAGAGACGTGTAGAGGAGAGAGGGGCGAGAGAGAGAGACGTGTAGAGGAGAGGGGCGAGAGAGAGAGAGACGTGTAGAGAGGAGAAGGGCGAGAGAGAGAGAGAGACGTGTAGAGAGGAGAAGGGCGAGAGACGTGTAGAGAGGAGAAGGGCGAGAGAGAGAGAGAGACGTGTAGAGAGGAGAAGGGCGAGAGAGAGACGTGTAGAGGAGAGGGGCGAGAGAGAGAGAGACGTGTAGAGAGGAGAAGGGCGAGAGAGAGAGAGACGTGTAGAGAGGAGAAGGGCGAGAGAGAGACGTGTAGAGAGGAGAAGGGCGAGAGAGAGAGAGAGACGTGTAGAGGAGAGGGACGAGAGAGAGAGAGACGTGTAGAGAGGAGAAGGGCGAGAGAGAGAGACGTGTAGAGAGGAGAAGGGCGAGAGAGAGAGAGACGTGTAGAGAGGAGAAGGGCGAGAGAGAGAGACGTGTAGAGAGGAGAAGGGCGAGAGAGTGAGAGACGCGTAGAGGAGAGGGGCGAGAGATAGACGTGTAGAGAGGAGAAGGGCGAGAGAGAGAGAGACGTGTAGAGGAGAGGGGGTGAGTGTGGGAAAGGGGAGAAGGGATACAGATGGAATAGAGGGCTAGAGGTAGTATTGGAGAAAGGTAAGGGTACAGTTAAGGGGGTACAGAGGGGTAGGAATGAGACTGGGGTGGGGAGAGGAGAGTAGGGCTGTTAGAGAAAAGGATGATGGGTAGGGACTTGTGTCAAATGGGAGGTGGCGTGTGTGTGTCACAGCGCCCACACAACAGACTGGTAGTTCTTACCTTTCAGCATACACCCCTTCAGTTATTGTCCTCAATGTGATATTAGAATGCTTAAAAGTACCATGTTGGCACCAGCAGTTCAAGATAGACTCTAAAATGGTCTTATTGGATGAGCCACATCCTGTTGAATGTGACCCTGCTCTCTACCCATAAAAATACATTCTCAACCATATTCAGAACCTTGGAGAAATGAAATCATATTCTGTTTAACTCTGACTGGACACCTCTCCTTCTACTTCTCTTGCTCTCTCTCTCTCTCTCTCATCCCTCTCTCCCTCCCTCATCCCTCTCTCCCTCCCTCATCCCTCTCTCCCTCCCTCTCTCTCTCTCTCTCATCCCTCTCTCTCTCTCTCTCTCTCTCTCTCTCTCTCTCTCTCTCTCTCTCTCTCTCTCTCTCTCTCTCATCCCTCTCTCCCTCCCTCATCCCTCTCTCCCTCCCTCATCCCTCTCTCCCCCCCTCATCCCTCTCTCCCTCCCTCTCTCTGATCAATGTCTTCCAGTGGCTGACTCTAGCTCTCCTCATGAAATATCCAGGCCCATTAAAGGACATACATCTTCCTCTATATTTAATACAGGCCAAACCTGAGGATATTTCATACATATATAAATATATAAAGGTAGATATATCTATATTTAAAGGGCTGGGTCTAGGTAGAGAGGAAGTGGGAGAATATATGATTTTCTAAATTTCATAAAAATGAGATGCGGAGGCAAAGATATTCCTGGCTGGCATCTCTCTCCCTCCCCACCTCAGTTCAAGGCTATTAGTGCAAGGCTCGGGCCGTGACACCGCCTCTTCACCCCTCCTCTCGTCTGTCTCTCTGGAGGAGCTGACACTCAAATTAGATGGAGGCTTCAGTAGAAATGGGTCAGCACCTACACAGTCACGTTCCAGACAGGTGTGTGTGTGTGTGTGTGTGTGTGTGTGTGTGTGTGAGTCATAGACTGCGAGAGTGAGCGTGTGTGAGAATGTGTGTGTGTGAGAAACCATTGAGTGTGTGTGACTCTGTAATGACGCTGTGTGATAGTGAGGTGTGTTTCCACTGAGCTAAGTGGAACCGTCTTCGTAGGCCACAGAACTCTCCGGAAGACCAGGAGGGAGTGAAGAAGAGGGAAGGAGGGAGAAGGGAGGGAGGAAGAGGGAAGAAAAGGGGAGAGAGGGAGGGTGGAGGGAGGGAAGGGAGAGGGAGAGAAGAAAAATAGGGGGGGGTGGAGGAAGAGAGGGGGGAGGGGGAGAGGGAGGAAGGTAGGGATGCAGGGAGAGAGGGGGAGGGAGGGCGGTATGGGGGGAGGAAGGGAGAGATGGAGGGAGAGAGGGGAAGGGAGGGGAGGGAGGGAGGGATGGGGGAGGAAGGGAGAGATGGAGGGAGAGAGGGGAAGGGAGGGGAGGGAGGGATGGGGGAGGAAGGGAGAGATGGAGGGAGAGAGGGGAAGGGAGGGGAGGGAGGGAGGGATGGGGGAGGAAGGGAGAGATGGAGGGAGAGAGGGGGGGGGAGAAGGGAGATGGAAGGAGGGAGGAGGATGGAGGTGGGATAAGTCAAATCTAACACCTCTCTGTGAAGAAACACAGCCACATGGAGTGAGTCCACACACTTACGCACACACACACTCCACTCAGGGCATTGTGGGTAAAATGGCTTATAATCATCAAAACAGCTTGGTGTTTCAATGGCCATGTCAGTTTTTGAGGCTGCCGAGTGTGTGAGTGTGTGGGTGTGTGTGTGAGGAGGAATATTGTCTAATCTTTGTTTGTGGATGTTCAATGTGTGTGCATGTGTCTACAGTAGGTGAGTGACCTCATGTCTATGCGGAGGAGTGTGTGTGTAAGAATGTGTGTGGACTCACCTTCCATGTGGCTGTGTTTCTCCTGAAGTAGGCGAACATTCGTGTAAACCAGTTATAGATCTCATTAAGAGTCAGCTGCATGTCTGGAGCCTCCAGAATGGCCTACAGAGAGACAGAGAGGGAACAACATTAGACAACGTCTCAACGGAGCTACCAATGGTTCACACAACTAAAAAGAGAGTAGAGGAAGGAGGCGAGAAGGATGGAAGGAGGAGGGGAGAGAATTTGAGTGGGTAGGGTAGGAGAAAAGCAAGATGAGAGGCGATGACAGGAAGAGAAAAGGAGAATAAAAGGAGGAGACTTACATGGCGTATGAGAGAGGCGTAGGTGAAGGGAGGTCTGACGTCAGCGTTCTTATAGAACTCACAGTTCTGCGCCAGCTCTACAGAGAAAACACACACTGTGTTAGTCCTTGATAGGTGTGTGTGTGTGTGTGTGTGTGTGTGTGTGTGTGTGTGTGTGTGTGTGTGTGTGTGTGTGTGTGTGTGTGTGTGTGTGTGTGTGTGTGTGTGTGAGTGAGTGTGTGTGTGTGTGTGTGTCTGTGTGTGTGTGTGTGTGTATACCAGTATGCTTGTATAGATTTCCAAATGTGTGTGTTGGAGGGCTGTATGCATACCCTCTCGTATACCTGAGGCGATGGGGGTGCAGAACTTGTCAGCGATGCGCCTGCGTATGGGTCCCACGCCGTGCGGGTGTGAGTGTGAGTGTGAGTGTGAGTGTGAGTGTGAGTGCAGGCTGGAGGAGCTGATGACAGAGGGGCCCTGGCGGACCGGGGTAATAGGGGCGGCGGCGGAGGTGGGGGGGTGAGGTAGACCCTCGGGGTACGCATCGCTCTCCCTCTTCAGCAGGGAGCCACTGGACGCCAGGTTCAGCTGGGGAGGAACAGGATGTGACATCATCAAATAGGGACCATCATCAACAAGATTCATGGTTCCACCTTGCACTTTGGTAGGATAGATGGACAGTTAGCTATGCTGCTTGGATTTACACAAACCTTTAATCCACATAGACACAGAGACAAAGAGACATGAGCGATGCCAGCTGGCACAAAGACTATCTATCATAAGATCATCAACTCTGCCACCAGAGAGCAAAACAAAGACCTCAGACTCAGTTACACAGACACACAATGCAATTAGTCCTCAGTGAACAAAAACAAAACAAAGCAAGAGATGGGAGTGTGTATGTGTGTGGAGGCCTCTGTGGTCACACACACACAGACGCACACACAGTGGTGGCACGCTCTCTTCATGGCCAAGCTCGGCCCAATTAGGCAGAGCCCACAGGAGCAACGGGAACTGGAAACCAGTCCTCTGAGTCGCTCAGGGACACTTTTCCAAGGGCTGCTAGTTTAGAGCTAATTAAAACGATTGTGTTTGTGTGTGCGTGTGTGCGTGTTTGCGTGTGTGAGTGTGTGTGTGTGTGTGTGTGAGAGAGAGAGACAGAGAGAGAGGGGGGGTACTCTGATCATCTCTGTCTTCTTTCCTTTCTCTCTCTCCCTCATCTCTCTCTTTCTTCACCTTCCCTCCTATTTCTCCTTCTCTTATCTTTCCAGTCATGACCAGCCCCCACCTCCTACGTGTCCTCTCCCTGTCTGCTCCAGAGGAGGGGTCTGTACCATTCTGACTGATTAGGGGTCAGGCCTGTTTAACTGCTACTTCATTAGCTCTGGAAATCTGCCTCTTTCTCTCCAGCCCTTCATTCTCTCTCTTTCCATCCCCCTGTTAAACAGGTACTTCATTAGCTGTGGACCTGCCACATCACCAAGGCAACACCACAACCCTCTTAATTGAGGGCAAGCTTTGTTTCCATTATGAAGACTCCTCCCTTCCAACCCCCTCCTCCAATCTTTGACCCCCAGGCTTGTCTCCCGTGATGACTTAGGACACACCTCTTCCTGATTTCCCATAAGGTGCTAATGACAGCTGATGCTCTGCATTTGTCTCTGCACGCACGCACGCACACACACACACACACACACACACACACACACACACACACACACACACACACACACACACACACACACACACACACACACACACACACACACACACACACACACACACACACACACACACACGTCCCACCACTCCACCGCAACCATTTACATCCCCTCAAATTAAGACACTCCACTTCTAATTGACAATTAATTTCAACATCTTCATATTTTAATAAGACTCCTCGTCAATCTGAATAATGAAATATTCATTAGATACCTAATAACAGCCCTGCCTGCCTGCGCCAACCTGCCTGCCTGCGCCAACCTGCCTGCCTGCGCCAACCTGCCTGACTGCCTGCGCCAACCTGCCTGCCCAGAGACACACAGCTCCATCCATCAACAGGGCAGACTGACTGATGGCTCGCACACACACACACACACACACACACACACACACACACACACACACACACACACACACACACACACACACACACACACACACACACACACACACACACACACACACACACAGGCACACATTTAATTATGACTACATTATTAAATGTTTTATTATTGGGACCTCTGCTCATATATGAATCCAGAACAACAGGCTGTATACATATCTTGTAAACTAATAATCAACTCTATAGATAACCCTAATATATGAATAAATAAATTGTAGTCCACATTTGTAACACTCATCAACAAGGATGCAAACACCCCCCAAAACTCTCAGAAACACAAATATACCTTAGTGGCATCTGCTACAGCACAGTGAGAGGTGAGAGGTGAAAGGTGAGATGTGAGAGGTGAAAGGTGAGAGGAGAGAGGTGAGAGTTGAGAGGTGAGAGGTGAAAGGTGAGAGTTAAGAGGTAAGAGTTGAGAGGTGAGAGTTGAGAGGTGAGAGGTGAGAGTTGAGAGGTGAGAGTTGAGAGGTGAGAGTTGAGAGGTGAGAGTTGAGAGGTGAGAGTTGAGAGGTGAGGTACTCACAGGTTGATTGAAAGGCTTTGGCTCCGAAGGGCGCATGTGCAGGTGGGTCATCATCGCCTGCAGTCGTTCACTCTCCTTGGACAGCTGAGAAACACACACACGCACGCACGCACACACACACAAGGACAGTGAAATTACACTTTTTTAGTCAATGATTACTATTGTAACAGTAGAGAAGCACAGTAGTAAGGAAAATAAGTCATTCTACAGCTTTGCTACAGGCCCCATTCACATGTCTAGACTCAGGCCCCATTCACATATCTAGACTCAGGCCCCATTCACATATCTAGACTCAGGCCCCATTCACATGTCTAGACTCAGGCCCCATTCACATGTCTAGACTCAGGCCCCATTCACATGTCTAGACTCAGGCCCCATTCACATGACTCAGGCCCCATTCACATCTAGACTCAGGCCCCATTCACATGTCTAGACTCAGGCCCCATTCACATGTCTAGACTCAGGCCCCATTCACATGTCTAGACTCAGGCCCCATTCACATGTCTCTCAGGCCCCATTCACATGTCTAGACTCAGGCCCCATTCACATGTCTAGACTCAGGCCCCATTCACATGTCTAGACTCAGGCCCCATTCACATGTCTAGACTCAGGGCCAGGCCCCATTCACATGTCTAGACTCAGGCCCCATTCACATGTCTAGACTCAGGCCCCATTCACATGTCTAGACTCAGGCCCCATTCACATGTCTAGACTCAGGCCCCATTCACATGTCTAGACTCTGGCCCCAGTCACATGTCTAGACTCAGGCCCCATTCACATGTCTAGACTCAGGCCCCATTCACATGTCTAGACTCAGGCCCCATTCACATGTCTAGACTCAGGCCCCATTCACATGTCTAGACTCAGGCCCCATTCACATGTCTAGACTCAGGCCCCATTCACATGTCACTCTGGCCCCATTCACATGTCTAGACTCAGGCCCCATTCACATGTCTAGACTCAGGCCCCATTCACATGTCTAGACTCAGGCCCCATTCACATGTCTAGACTCTGGCCCCATTCACATGTCTAGACTCAGGCCCCATTCACATGTCAGGCCCCATTCACATGTCTAGACTCAGGCCCCATTCACATGTCTAGACTCTGGCCCCATTCACATGTCTAGACTCAGGCCCCATTCACATGTCTAGACTCAGGCCCCATTCACATGTCTAGACTCAGGCCCCATTCACATGTCTAGACTCAGGCCCCATTCACATGTCTAGACTCAGGCCCCATTCACATGTCTAGACTCAGGCCCCATTCACATGTCTAGACTCAGGCCCCATTCACATGTCTAGACTCAGGCCCCATTCACATGTCTAGACTCAGGCCCCATTCACATGTCTAGACTCAGGCCCCATTCACATGTCTAGACTCAGGCCCCATTCACATGTCTAGACTCAGGCCCCATTCACATGTCTAGACTCAGGCCCCATTCACATGTCTAGACTCAGGCCCCATTCACATGTCTAGACTCAGGCCCCATTCACATGTCTAGACTCAGGCCCCATTCACATGTCTAGATGTCTAGACTCAGGCCCCATTCACATGTCTAGACTCTGGCCCCATTCACATGTCTAGACTCTGGCCCCATTCACATGTCAGGCCCCATTCACATGTCTAGACTCTGGCCCAATTCACATGTCTAGACTCTGGCCCCATTCACATGTCTAGACTCAGGCCCCATTCACATGTCTAGACTCTGGCCCCATTCACATGTCTAGACTCTGGCCCTATTCACATGTCTAGACTCAGGCCCCATTCACATATCTAGACTCAGGCCCCATTCACATGTCACTCTGGCCCCATTCACATGTCTAGACTCTGGCCCCATTCACATGTCTAGACTCCATCAGGCCCCATTCACATGTCACTCTGGCCCCATTCACATGTCTAGACTCTGGCCCCATTCACATATCTAGACTCAGGCCCCATTCACATGTCTAGACTCAGGCCCCATTCACATGTCTAGACTCTGGCCCCATTCACATGTCTGGACTCAGGCCCCATTCACATGTCTAGACTCTGGCCCTATTCACATGTCTAGACTCAGGCCCCATTCACATGTTTAGACTCAGACCCCATTCACATGTCTAGACTCTGGCCCCAGTCACATGTCTAGACTCAGGCCCCATTCACATGTCTAGACTCAGGCCCCATTCACATATCTAGACTCAGGCCCCATTCACATGTCTAGACTCAGGCCCCATTCACATGTCTAGACTCAGGCCCCATTCACATGTCTAGACTCTGGCCCCATTCACATGTCTAGACTCTGGCCCCATTCACATATCTAGACTCAGGCCCCATTCACATGTCTAGACTCAGGCCCCATTCACATGTCTAGACTCTGGCCCCATTCACATGTCTAGACTCAGGCCCCATTCACATGTCTAGACTCTGGCCCCATTCACATGTCTAGACTCTGGCCCCATTCACATGTCTAGACTCTGGCCCCATTCACATATCTAGACTCAGGCCCCATTCACATGTCTAGACTCAGGCCCCATTCACATGTCTAGACTCTGGCCCCATTCACATGTCTAGACTCAGGCCCCATTCACATGTCTAGACTCTGGCCCCATTCACATGTCTAGACTCAGGCCCCATTCACATGTCTAGACTCTGGCCCCAGTCACATGTCTAGACTCAGGCCCCATTCACATGTTTTGACTCAAGCCCCATTCACATGTCTAGACTCAGGCCCCATTCACATGTCTAGACTCAGGCCCCATTCACATGTCTAGACTCAGGCCCCATTCACATGTCTAGACTCTGGCCCCATTCACATGTCTAGACTCAGGCCCCATTCACATGTCTAGACTCTGGCCCCCATTCACATGTCTAGACTCAGGCCCCATTCACATGTCTAGACTCAGGCCCCAGTCACATGTCTAGACTCAGGCCCCATTCACATATCTAGACTCAGGCCCCATTCACATGTCTAGACTCAGGCCCCATTCACATGTCTAGACTCAGGCCCCATTCACATGTCTAGACTCAGGCCCCATTCACATGTCTAGACTCAAGCCCCATTCAAACAACACTGTTTGTCTTGACGTTAACAGACTAGAGACTTATTCTGATGCTGATTCTCACACTGTGGACTCTTCATAAAATCCAATCAAGCCACATCAGTGTCAATGCTTCCCATCACACCAGTAAAACACAGATATTTAGGAGAGGGTGTGACGTACAAGCGAAAGAGGCATCCCCTTCGTCTATGATTTAACACGTGTGTAGTGTGTGTATGAGTGTGTGTGTGTGTAGTGTGTGTGTGTGTCTATGGGCTGTTCTCACTGTCTCACAGCACCAGTATCCCCAGGCAGAGAGAACCCCCTCCCCACACACACCTAACACTATCTCACACGATATACACACACACACTCACACACACATTACCCTACAGATACACTAGTCCCCGTTTGACATTGCTAACTGGCGTTTAGAGAGAGCTGCTGTGCAATAGCCTGCGGGAAACGTGTGTGTCTGTATGTGTGTGTCTGTATGTGTGTGTCTGTATGTGTGTGTCTGTACGTGTGTGTCTGTATGTGTGTGTCTGTATGTGTGTGTCTGTACGTGTGTGTCTGTACGTGTGTGTCTGTATGTGTGTGTCTGTATGTGTGTGTCTGTATGTGTGTGTCTGTACGTGTGTGTCTGTATGTGTGTGTTTATGACAGAATGTGTGTGTGTGTGCGTGAGAGTGAGAGGCCTGCAGAAGCTGGCTGAATGAGACCAGCAGGGCAGCATTGAGTGAAGTGTGTGTGTGTTAATCTGTGTGTAGCTACTGTAACAGAGCAGTAGTGAGTGGTGATGCCAGTGCCTGGCTGAGGTAGTTGACATGGCAGGGGAAGCAGAGAGGACCGGAGAGCTGATGTGATGTGACACCGCCTGCCTCTCTGTCACGTTGTGTTCCCCAGCGGTGGCTTCAGGCGTGGGGCTAAACACTGTTTACCAGGGGCACCAGGGCCACGGCTAACCCTAACCCCAGCTCCAGACCCAATACCCTGGGCTTAACACCATGCTGTTTGGGGGATATTTTGGGAGTGTGTGTGTTTGGCTGCTGGGAGAGAAGTGGGATGTGCCTAACAGACGGGCCGGAAACACACCCATACACTCTTCATCATCTTGATGTGTTCCTCTGACGTCTTGTGCCTTTGTGGGGTAGTACAGTATGAGAGCCATGATACTGTATGATTCAATGCAGTGATATAGCTGGGTAGAATTAGGGGGGAGATGGCTGAATCAAGTCTTCTCCTCCTTCCCCTCAATAGTGAGGGACTGGACTGGGCTGGACTGGACTGGACTGGGCTGGACTGGGCTGGGCTGGGCTGGACTGGGCTGCACTGGACTGGGCTGGACTGGGCTGGACTGGGCTAGGCTGGACTGGGCTGGACGGGACTAGACTGGGCTAGGCTGGACTGGGCTAGGCTGGACTGTGCTGCACTGGACTGGACTGGGCTGGACTGGGCTGGATGGGACTGGGCTGGGCTGGACGGGACTGGGCTGGACTGGGCTGGATTGGGCTGTATTGGACTGGGCTGGGCTCGACTGGACTGGGCTGGACTGGGCTGGGCGGGACGGGACTGGGCTGGACTGGACGGGACTGGACTGGGCTGGGCTGGACGGGACTGGGCTGGACTGGGCTGGATTGGGCTGGATTGGACTGGGCTGGGCTTGACTGGACTGGGCTGGACTGGGCTGGGCGGGACGAGACTGGGCTGGGCTGGACTGGACGGGACTGGGCTGGGTTGGGCAGGAATGGACGGGACTGGGCTGGACGGGATTGGGCTGGATTGGACGGGACTGGGCTGGGCTGGACTGGGCTGGATTGGGCTGGATTGGACTGGGCTGGGCTCAACTGGACTGGGCTGGACTGGGAGGTTCATAATTGGGGCCTGTGATGGCAGATTTCCTCTTTTAAATTACAAGCTCCAGTGCTTTCTCTAACCCCCACCCTGACTCAGACAAGTCACAGTCACAGAGAGTGGCTATGTGTGTGTGTGTGTGTGTGTGTGTGTGTGTGTGTGTGTGTGTGTGTGTGTGTGTGTGTGTGTGTGTGTGTGTGTGTGTGTGTGTGTAGCCCACCTGTATCTCCAGCTGTTGGACCACCTGCATCTGCACCCTGCACTGGGCCGTGCTGCGGTCATCCAGAGCATGCTCGTTGTTCAGATGCCTGAGAGAAGAGAGAGGGAGAGGAGGATAGAGGGAGATGACAACAGAGGGAGAGGACAGAGGGAGAGGAGGATAGAGAGGGAGAGGAGGGCGGAGGGAGAGGAGGGGGGAGAGATAGAGGGATACAACTGGGTTATAGCCCGTTAATGTCACGCAAAACAAATCATATTAATCCATCATTTACTTTCTTCCAAATTCACACATATTCAATGTAACACCAGACATATGTGCCACTGTGTGTGTCATTGGAAGAGGACAGTAGGGAGACATGTGACTGTACAGCGTGCAGCAGATACCAACGCTCCAGTTTCTGTGATCCCGGCCAATGATGACTTCATATAAATAAATATTCACATTTATGTGACTGCAGATAGTTTATTTTCCTGTTTAGAGTTTTTCAAGAGACCAGAGGGCTTCACACTCCTGTCCAAACAGACACATGGAAACACACACAATAGTGTGCTTGTACCAAACACTTCACAGTATAAACTACATTTCCTCCTCACAGAAAAAACACAACAAAGTCCAAACATGAAAGAGTCAACTGTTGAACTCAGTGTTAAACAAAACAACCAGACAGTTTACACAGTGGAGGAGAGATTGTGTGTCTATTAGTGAGGGGAGGGAGTTATGTAAAAAAGTACATTAAATATGTATATCAGTTCAATATAACCATATTCTTTTTAGTGTGTGTGTGTGTGTGTGTATTCTGCTCTCTAGTCCATGACCTCAGTGTGGGAGAACACCTGGACATGAGCTCATGTGTTATCATAGCTACAGAGAGAGGTCCTAATCTATGATTTACTCCTAATACACTTCTGCCCTGAAATATGTGTGTGGGTGCACGTGTGTGTGTGTGCGTGATTATATGTTAGTGTGTGTGTGAGATAGAGTGGGTGTGTGAGACAGAGTGTGTGTGTGTGCTGTGTCTGAATGGCGGTGATGTTTGTTTCCTCTGCTGTGGGAGGATGCGGGACCTTCTGATCTTTCCCAGCGTACCGCTCCCTCTCTCCCTCCCCTTCTCCCTCTCCCCTCCCTTCTCCCTCTCTCCCTCCCCTTCTCCCTCTCTCCCTCCCATTCTTCCTCTCTCTAACCCATTATCCCTCTCTCCCTCCCCTTCTCCCTCTCTCCCTCCCATTCTTCCTCTCTCTAACCCATTCTCCCTCTCCTCCCATTCTCCCCCTCTCTCTCCCTCCCCTTCTACCTCTTCCCTCCCCTTCTCCATCTCTCCCTCCCATTCTCCATCTCTTCCTCCCCTTCTCCATCTCTCTAACCCATTCTCCCTCTCTCCCTCCCCTTCTCCCTCTCTCCCTCCCATTCCCCCTCTCTCCCTCCCCTTCTTCCTCTCTCTAACCCATTCTCCCTCTCTCCCTCCCCTTCTCCCTCTCTCCCTCCCCTTCTCCCTCCCATTCTCCCTCTCTCCCACCCATTATCCCTCCCTCTCTCCCTCTCCTTCTCCCTCTCTCCCTCCCTTCTTCCTCTCTCCCTCCCACTCTCCCTCTCTCCCACCCATTCTCCCTCTCTCCCTCCCCTTCTCCCTCTCTCCCTCCCCTTCTCCCTCTTTCCCTCCCCTCCTTCCTCTCTCTAACCCATTCTCCCTCTCTCCCACCCCTTCTCCCTCTCCCCTCCCATTCTCCCTCTCTCCCTCCCCCTCCCTCTCCCTCCCATTCTCCCTCTCTCCCTCCCATTCTCCCTCTCTCCCACCCATTCTCCCTCTCTCCCTCCCCTTCTCCCTCTCTCCCTCCCCTTCTCCCTCTTTCCCTCCCCTCCTTCCTCTCTCTAACCCATTCTCCCTCTCTCCCACCCATTCTCCCTCTCTCCCTCCCATTCTCCCTCTCTCCCTCCTCTTCTCCCTCTCTCCCTCCCATTCTCCCTCCCCTTCTCCCTCTCTCCCTCCCATTCTCCCTCCCCTTCTCCCTCTCTCCCTCCCATTCTCCCTCCCCTTCTCCCTGCCCCCCTCCCCTTCTCCCTCCGATTCTCCCTCTCTCCCTCCCCTTCTCCCTCTCTCCCTCCCCTTCTCCCTCTCTCCCTCCCATTCTCCCTCCCCTTCTCCCTCTCTCCCTCCCATTCTCCCTCTCTCCCTCCCCTTCTCCCTCTCTCCCTCCCATTCTCCCTCCCCTTCTCCCTCCGATTCTCCCTCTCTCCCTCCCCTTCTCCCTCTCTCCCTCCCCTTCTCCCTCTCTCCCTCCCATTCTCCCTCCCTCTCTCCCTCCCATTCTCGCCGTCGCCCTCTCCCTCCCATTCTCCCTCTCTCCATCCCCTTCTCACTCTCTCCCTCCCCTTCCCCCTCTCTCCCTCCCATTCTCCCTCTCTCCCTCCCCTTCTCCCTCTCTCCAACCCTTTTCTCCCTCCCATTCTCCCTCTCTCCCTCCCATTCTCCCTCTCTCCCTCCCATTCTCGCCTATCCCTCCCATTCTCCCTCTCTCCATCCCCTTCTCCCTCTCTCCCTCCCCTTCCCCCTCTCTCCCTCCCCTTCTTCCTCTCTCTAACCCATTCTCGCGCTCTCCCTCCCCTTCTCCCTCTCTCCCTCCCCTCCTCCATCTCTCCTTCCTATTCTCCCTCTCTCCTTCCCCTTCTCCCTCTCTCCCTCCCATTCTCCCTCCCTCTCTCCCTCCCATTCTCGCCCTCTCCCTCCCATTCTCCCTCTCTCCATCCCCTTCTCCCTCTCTCCCTCCCCTTCCCCCTCTCTCCCTCCCATTCTCCCTCTCTCCCTCCCCTTCTCCCTCTCTCCCTCCCCTTCTCCCTCTCTCCCTCCCATTCTCCCTCTCTCCCTCCCATTCTCCCTCTCTCCCTCCCATTCTCGCCCTCTCCCTCCCATTCTCCCTCTCTCCATCCCCTTCTCCCTCTCTCCCTCCCCTTCCCCCTCTCTCCCTCACCTTCTTCCTCTCTCTAACCCATTCTCCCTCTCTCCCTCCCATTCTCCCTCTCTCCCTCCCATTCTCCCTCTCTCCCTCCCATTCTCCCTCTCTCCCTCCCCTTCTTCCTCTCTCCCTCCCATTCTCCCTCTCTCTAACCCATTCTCGCTCTCTCCCTCCCCTTCCCCTTCTCCATCTCTCCTTCCTATTCCCCCTCTCTGCCTCCCCTTCTCCCTCTCTCCCTCCCATTCCCCCTCTCTCCCTCCCCTTCTCCCTCTCTCCCTCCCATTCTCCCTCTCTCCCTCCCCTTCTCCCTCTCTCCCTCCCCTTCTCCCTCTCTCCCTCCCCTTCTTCCTCTCTCTAACCCATTCTCCCGCTCCCTCCCTCCCTCCCTCCCTCCCTCCCTCCCTCCCTCCCTCCCTCCCTCCCTCCCTCCCTCCCTCCCTCCCTCCCTCCCTCCCTCCCTCCCTCCCTCCCTCCCTCCCTCCCTCCCTCCCTCCCTCCCTCAGTCATTGCCAGGGTTATTTGCAGGTTGCTGCTGCCTACCCTGACTGTATGTGTACAACTATGTGCCATTAAAAAAGTTTTCTGGAGATTCTGAAGGACTTGTGTATTTCTGACTATCTGTGACCAAGGACTACACGGGACATCCCTCTTTTCTGCTCATGACAACTCTGATACGATGTGTGTATCTTTGTGTATGTCTTTAAGTGAGTGGGGAGTTTGAAAATTTAAGACTGAGAGAAGAAATGAACCAATAACAATGATGTCATGGCATGGGTAATCCCGGCATAGATAGACGGCTCAACACAAGTACATGGTAATAATAACAAAAACATGATCTCACCTCCCTCCCTAACTCTCTCTTTACACCCCCACTTCCTAACTCTCTCTATAATCCTCCACTCCCTAACTCTCTCTTTACACCCCCACTCCCTAACTCTCTCTTTACACCCCCACTCCCTAACTCTCTCTTTACACCCCCACTTCCTAACTCTTTCTATAATCCTCCACTCCCTAACTCTCTCTTTACACCCCCACTCCCTAACTCTCTCTTTACACCTCCACTCCCAAACTCTCTCTTCACTCCTCCACTCCCTAACTCTCTCTTCACTCCTCCACTCCCTAACTCTCTCTTCACTCCTCCACTCCCTAACTCCCGCTATAACCCTCCACTCCCTAACTCTCTCTTCACTCCTCCACTCCCTAACTTTTTCTTCACTCCTCCACTCCCTAACTCCCGCTATAACCCTCCACTCCCTAACTCTCTCTTCACTCCTCCACTCCCTAACTCTCTCTATTAACCTCCACTCCCTAACCCTCTCTTCACTCCTCCACTCCCTAACTCTCTCTTCACTCATCCACTCCCTAACTCTCTCTTCACTCCTCCACTCCCTAACCCTCTCTTCACTCCTCCACTCCCTAACTCTCTCTTCACTCCTCCACTCCCTAACTCTCTCTTCACTCCTCCACTCCCTAACTCTCTCTTCACTCCTCCACTCCCTAACTCTCTCTTCACTCCTCCACTCCCTAACTCTCTCTTCACTCCTCCACTCCCTAACTCCCGCTATAACCCTCCACTCCCTAACTCTCTCTCCACTCCTCCACTCCCTAACTCTCTCTTCACTCCTCCACTCCCTAACTCCCGCTATAACCCTCCACTCCCTAACTCTCTCTTCACTCCTCCACTCCCTAACTCTCTCTAATAATCCTCCACTCCCTAACCCTCTCTCTCCTCCACTCCCTAACTCTCTCTCCTCCACTCCCTAACTCTCTCTCCATAATCCTCCACTCCCTAACTCTTCTCCTCCACTCCCTAACTCCTCCACTCCCTAACTCTCTCCTCCACTCCCTAACCCTCTCTTCACTCCTCCACTCCCTAACTCTCTCTTCACTCCTCCACTCCTCCACTCCCTAACTCTCTCTATAATCCTCCACTCCCTAACCCTCTCTTCACTCCTCCACTCCCTAACTCTCTCTATAATCCTCCACTCCCTAACCCTCTCTTCACTCCTCCACTCCCTAACTCTCTCCACTCCTCCACTCCCTAACTCTCTCTTCACTCCTCCACACCCTAACTCTCGCTATAATCCTCCACTCCCTAACTCTCTCTTCACTCCTCCACTCCCTAACTCTCTCTATAATCCTCCACTCCCCCGCTATAATCCTCCACTCACTAACTCTCTCTTAACTCCTCCACTCCCTAACTCTCTCTTCACTCCTTCCCTAACTCTCTCTTCACTCCTCCACTCCCTAACTCTCTCTATAATCCTCCACTCCCTAACTCTCTCTATAATCCTCCACTCCCTAACTCTCTCTATAATCCTCCACTCCCTAACTCTCTCTTCACTCCCTAACTCTCTCTATAATCCTCCACTCCCTAACTCTCTCTATAATCCTCCACTCCCTAACTCTCTCTATAATCCTCCACTCCCTAACTCTCTCTATAATCCTCCACTCCCTAACTCTCTCTTCACTCCTCCACTCCCTAACTCTCTCTTCACTCCTCCACTCCCTAACTCTCTCTTCACTCCTCCACTCCCTAACTCTCTCTATAATCCTCCACTCCCTAACTCTCGCTATAATCCTCAACTCCCTAACTCTCTCTTCACTCCTCCACTCCCTAACTCTCTCTTCACTCCTCCACTCCCTAACTCTCTCTTCACTCCTCCACTCCCTAACTCTCTCTATAATTCTTCACTCCCTAACTCTCTCTTCACTCCTCCACTCCCTAACTCTCGCTATAATCCTCCACTCCCTAACTCTCTCTTCACTCCTCCACTCCCTAACTCTCTCTTCACTCCTCCACTCCCTAACTCTCTCTTCACTCCTCCACTCCCTAACTCTCTCTTCACTCCTCCACTCCCTAACTCTCTCTATAATCCTCCACTCCCTAACTCTCGCTATAATCCTCCACTCCCTAACTCTCTCTTCACTCCTCCACTCCCTAACTCTCTCTATAATCCTCCACTCCCTAACTCTCGCTATAATCCTCCAATCCCTAACTCTCTCTTCACTCCTCCACTCCCTAACTCTCGCTATAATCCTCCACTCCCTAACTCTCGCTATAATCCTCCACTCCCTAACTCTCTCTATAATCCTCCACTCCCTAACTCTCTATAATCCTAACTCTCTCTTCACTCCTCCACTCCCTAACTCTCTCTATAATCCTCCACTCCCTAACTCTCTCTATAATCCTCCACTCCCTAACTCTCTCTTCACTCCTCCACTCCCTAACTCTCTCTTCACTCCTCCACTCCCTAACTCTCTCTTTGTACCTCCACTCCCTAACTCTCTCTTCACTCCTCCACTCCCTAACTCTCTCTTCACTCCTCCACTCCCTAACTCTCTCTATAACCCTCCACTCCAACATAATTTTTTCCTATTTTCCTCTATAATCCTCCACCTCTACCCCCCCCCCCCCCCCCCCCCCCTCTCCAACTCTGTGGCTCAGTCATAAACAGTAGCCAGGTTTTTTCCGTGCGTCCCGACAATGAGTCTCTGTTTACTCCTCAGCCCTCTCAGACCGGGATTCAACCCACATTACCCATTAGCATCAGCCCCACTAACCACAGCCAACAAAGTACTATACCAGACGGCATAGAGCGAGAGAAAGAGACAGGAGGGGAAATTAGTAAATGTCTCTACTATTTAGGAAAATGTAATTAGATAGAAGAGGAGAAGAGAAGAAAATAGGTGATGGGAAGAGGATAGTGGCGGGACAAAGAGAATAAAGGGGATGGGAGGAAAGAGAGAGATCAAAGATCAGAAGGAAGAAAATTGCTGGAAATAGAAGAGTGTCTCCTCTCCCCCTCTCGTCTCTTCCTGCCCGGAGCGATGACTAAGGAAGGCTGGAGGGGAGCGCACTGTCGACCTGACGGCTTTATCTGTCACTGTTTGGTTTGTCTCTCTCTCTCTCTCTCTCTCTCTCTCTCCCCCTCTCACTCCACCTGCCCTGAGGCTGTGTGAAATAAGACACCAAACAACAGCTTTCCTCTCAAAACTTTCCCAGCCTGCCTCTGGCTTTGATCAGACTGTCCGCTGCCATCATTTCACAACACCTCCTCCGGGTATGTGTGTGCATACATGTGAGGGTGTGTGTGTGTACCATGCCATGTTAATACACACTATCCCTCAAGATATTATCTCAGTGGATAATTATAAAGTCTGTTTCTCTACCTTACAGACATTGTTAGGTCTTGGTAAAGCCTTGGTTAAGGGTTCCTTTGGCCTCTTAAAATATTCATAATGGGATTGCTAGGGGTTTGTTATGGGTTTGTTATTTGTTAGCCACAAGTGGACTGTCCTGAAGCTGTTGTAGTAGAGATATCAGGATCTCAGTGGAATGTGCCTGTGTGTATTAGTGAGTTTGTTCGCCTGACATGTTGTGTGTTGTGCCATCACGCTAACAAATAGTAACAACTTACTGTTTACATCAGGCTTAGATGTATCACCCCTTATTCCCACCAGCACACACGTTCACATACACACACCCAATCTCCCCCGATGTACCCCCCTCACCCCTCCCTCTCCCCTCTCCACTTTACACACCATCCCCAAAGACTCCAAACTGGCAAACAGACAAGACAGAGAGGTAAAGAAAGGCAGAGAGGAGAGAGAGAAGGAAAGCAGGGGGAGATGGACAGAGAGGTAAAGAAAGGCAGAGAGGAGAGAGAGAAGGAAAGCAGGGGGAGATGGACAGAGAGGTAAAGAAAGGCAGAGAGGAGAGAGAGAAGGAAAGCAGGGGGAGATGGACAGAGAGGTAAAGAAAGGCAGAGAGGAGAGAGAGAAGGAAAGCAGGGGGAGATGGACAGAGAGGTAAAGAAAGGCAGAGAGGAGAGAGAGAAGGAAAGCAGGGGGAGATGGACAGAGAGGTAAAGAAAGGCAGAGAGGAGAGAGAGAAGGAAAGCAGGGGGAGATGGACAGAGAGGTAAAGAAAGGCAGAGAGGAGAGAGAGAAGGAAAGCAGGGGGAGATGGACAGAGAGGTAAAGAAAGGCAGAGAGGAGAGAGAGAAGGAAAGCAGGGGGAGATGGACAGAGAGGGAGCTGCTGTTTGAAGTCTTTGCTAGCGCCATGGAAACAAAAAGCTGTGATTGTAAATGAGCTAATTAAGTAAACCACTAACGAAGCGTGGAAACAATTTGCTTGACCCTTCAGAGCAGAGAACTCTGGGAGCACAACACTAATCAGCTAGAGACGGGAGGGACCAGTTACAGACACACACACACACACACACACACACACACACACACACACACACACACACTCACACACACACACACATACACACACATACACACACACACACATACACACTGAATGACTTATGCTATCTTATAAGGCGTAACCTCGGTTTCTTTGATACCTTATCAGCACCGTGTCACAGGTTCTCTCACTACACACCACGTAAAGAGAGATAGAGGGATTGAAGTGAGGGATAAAGGGATGAGAGAAGGCTGACAGAGAGAGAGAGAGCTGTTAAATAATGTAGACGGACACACAATAACAAAACGCTCTGCTCTACCAAGGGAGCCTGATGTAACCGATAGCAACTGATTCATTATTGATGGAAGGCTGTAGAAAGCTACACTGACTGACTGACACTCAGCACTGGCTAGTCGCTGCATTCGCTGGTAGTGTGTGTCTGGGCTGACTGAAATAGTAGTACTCACTGTAGAGTCCTACACTAGTCACTAGAAAGTCATGCTAGGAAGAGTGAAAGTGACAATCCATCAGCAATAGGGGCCCCGTCCACTCTAGCATGGGCTGACTGACACACAGTGGCTGTGTGGAGGAGAGTCGTTCATGAATGCAGCTTCAGGGTGTTACTCACTTGATGAACTGTCCCATGTCATCACACAGAGCCTCACAGCCAGGCCATTTACACTCTCCATGGCCATAGAGAGGATGGGAACCTGCATGCTCCTCGTGGCTGAGAGAGCGAGAGAGAGGGGAGAGAGTGGGTGAAGAGAGGGAGAGAGAGGGGGGAGAGAGGGAGAGAGGGGGGGAGAGGGGAGAGAGAGGGTGAAGAGAGGGAGAGAGGGGGGAGAGAGGGAATGGAGAAAAATAGCATGGTTAGAATGATGTGAAGCTAACATAACAGATGTACAGACATCACATACTGTTTAGACAACACATACTGTACAACACATACTGTATAGACAACACATACTGTATAGACAACACATACCGTATAGACAACACATACAGTATAGACAACACATACTGTACAGACAACACATACTGTATAGACAACACATACTGTACAGACAACACATACTGTATAGACAACACATACAGTATAGACAACACATACTGTACAGAAAACACATACTGTATAGACAACACATGCTGTATAGACAACACATACCGAACAGACAACACATATTGTACAGACAACACATACTGTACAGGCATACTGTACAGACATCACATACTGTATAGACAACACATACTGTACAGACAACACATACTGTATAGACAACACATACTGTATAGACAACACATACTGTATAGAAAACACATACTGTATAGACAACACATACTGTGCAGGCATATTGTACAGACAGCACATACTGTATAGACAACACATTCTGTACAGACAACACATGCTGTACAGACAACACATACTGTATAGACAACACATACTGTATAGACAACACATACTGTACACACAACACATACTGTACAGACAACACATACTGTGCAGGCATATTGTACAGACATCACATACTGTATAGACAACACATGCTGTACAGACAACACATACTGTACAGACAACACATACTGTATAGACAACACATACTGTACAGACAACACATACTGTACACACAACACATACTGTAAGGGGAAAGGAATTAGTGATCTCATTTGAGATGACCATTGACAGATGAAATAAAGCACACATCAGAACCACAGACACATGCCTCTGAGCAGCAAAAGCACACACACAGTGCAAGCATCCATTGTTCCACACTAAGGCCATAGTTCCCTTACTGTCATCAGAGCGTGGTGAACATGAAGCTAAGAGCAGAATGGTGTGTGTGTTCCTCCATTTCAAACGTTCATCCTCACAATGCCCCAGTCCCCACCCCACTCTCTAGTCAGTATGAGACCCATACTACGCATGATTGGTGAGTAGGGTGGCGGTCTTATCCCTCATACGCCGGTTGTTCTGAGACGTGGCTGTATGCTTTATTGTGGTGAGACAATTCTGTGTGTGTGTGAGTGAGTGAGTGAGTGAGTGAGTGAGTGAGTGAGTGAGTGTGTGTGTGTGTGTGTGTGTGTGTGTGTGCGTGCGTGTGTGTGTAGCTCTGGGATGCTGATTCTGGTTTGGGCCGGATCCAGGCCAGTGACGGCAGGTCCAGTGGCTGTGTGTGTTTGGTGTGTGTCCAGTAGCCAGTGTACAGGGTTCACATTGTGCTGCAGATGAGGTTTGAACCAGCCTGGCCTCATGTCTGACAAACTCCCACAGAGAGTTCACAGTTTATTTACATGAAATCTACCAGCATCCAGAGACATACAGGCTGGAACAGCAATGTTCACATGTGTGTACGTCTGTGTGTGTGTCTGTGTGTGTGTCTGTGTGTGTGTCTGTGTGTGTGTCTGTGTGTGTCTGTGTGTGTGGAGGAGGTTGAGGCTTCTGCCAGATCCACATCACAGGGTTGTATAACACAAACCATCCCTCTCACAGATGGGAACCATCCCAAAGACAAGCGCATTCTCATCCCCTCCTCTCCGTCCTCTCTTTTCCCCTCTTCTCCTCCACTATTCCCCTCTCATTGGGCAGATGTGCTGTGTGTGTGTGTGTGTGTGTGTGTGTGTGTGTGTGTGTGTGTGTGTGTGTGTGTGTGTGTGTGTGTGTGTGTGTGTGCGTGTGTGTGTGTGTGTGCGTGTGCGCGTGCGTGTTGGCTGTCGTTGACTCCGCTCAGTTCAGAAGCTGCTCAGACTGCAGAAGCGACAAACTACTGGCAACCACACACCAGTCCACATCAGCCATGCATTATCTGTAGCATGCTAGCCCCCTCCTTTCTCCTCCCTTCAGTCTCCTCTGCCTCCAATATGAGCAATGCTAGGGTAGTGTTAGCATGGGCCAGTCAAATGTCACAGGAGCTAGCTCTCTTATACTTCCCCCACACAGAGGGAGCATGTCCTCATTCTCAGCATGTCAGGTCTGTGTATGTTTCTGAGTGTGAGTTACTCACTGGCTGCTGGATAGTGGGCCGCCTTTGGTATAAGGCACGAGGTGTTCATCTCCGAGGTCTGCCTTGCTGAAGGAGGAGATCCATTCAAAGAGTCTTGCTCTTAAAGATTAAATGAACACAACCCACGGGTGAATACATACCCAACAAACACACACAATCTGAAACATACATCTCCTCTGAACACACACATGCCCGAACAAACAAACAAACACACACAAAGAATAACACTACATACACACAACACTTTTTCTACTTTGTGCTCACATTCAAACAAACCATTTCTCAGGTCACCCCTTCCTCATTCACTCCTCCTCCCCCTCTTCCTCCTCCTCCCCCTCCTCCTCTTCCTCCTCCCCCTTATCTTCCTCCCCTTCCTCCCCCTCCTCTTCCTCCTCCGCCCCTCCTCCTCCTTAACCTCTCCCTCCTCCCCCTCTTCCTCTTCCTCCCCCTCTTCCTCCTCCTCCTCCTCTTCCTCCTCATCTCATAATGTTCACCCAGACACACCCATGCCAAACTGGCCCCTGGACGGCAGTAGAGTAGTAGTTTGTGCTCCACTCCAGAAAACACATGAGAATGACCACAATGACCACAAATCAAATGACCTGAGGGCCGTTTACACTAGAATATTACACACACCAGCTTATTACACAGTACTTAACACTATACACACACACCTTACACACAGATACGCACATCATGGCAGTCTAAAGACATAGTAATTACGTGTGAATTACGTCCAGCACAGTTCTTCTACAGGGCACATGGAGCACACATCAGTCACACTGTATCACTATTAGTGTACAGTCGTGGCCAAAAGTCTTGAGAATGACACTAACATTAATTTTCACAAAGTCTGCTGCCTCCGTTTGTATCATTTACTCCAGAATGTTATGAAGAGTGATCAGATGAATTGCAATTCATTACAAAGTCCCTCTTTGTCATGCAAATGAACTGAATCTCCCAAAAACATTTCCTCTGCATTTCAGTCCTGCCACAAAAGGACCAGCTGAGAACATGTCAGTGAGTGTTGACGAGGACAAGGCTGGAGATCACTCTGTCATGCTGATTGAGTTCAAATAACAGACTGGAAGCTTCAAAAGGATGGTGGTGCTTGGAATCATTGTTCGTCCTCTGTCAGCCATGGTTACCTGCAAGGAAATATGGGCCGTCATCATTGCTTTGCACAAAAAGGGCTTCACAGGCAAGGATATTGCTGCCAGTAAGATTGCACCTAAATCAACCATTTATCGGATCATCAAGAACTTCAAGGAGAGCGGTTCAATTGTTCTGAACAAGGCTTCAGGGCGCCCAAGAAAGTCCAGCAAGCGCCAGGACCGTCTCCTAAAATTGATTCAGCTGCGGGATCGGGACACCGCCAGTACAGAGCTTGCTCAGGAATGGCAGCAGGCAGGTGTGAGTGCATCTGCACACAGTGAGGCAAAGACTTTTGGAGGATGGCCTGGTGTCAAGAAGTGCAGCAAAGAAGCCAATTCTCTCCAGGAAAAACATCAGGGACAGACTGATATTACAAGCATGGGGTAAAGTCATTTTCTCGGATGAATCCCCTTTCCGATTGTTTGGGGCATCCGGAAAAAAGCTTGTCCGGAGAAGACAAGGTGAGAGCTACCATCAGTCCTGTGTCATGCCAACAGTAAAGCATCCTGAGACCATTCATGTGTGGGGTTGCTTCTCAGCCAAGGGAGTGGGCTCACTCACAATTTTGCCTAAGAACACAGCCACAAATAAAGAATTGTACCAACACATCCTCTGAGAACAGCTTCTCCCAACCATCCAGGAACAGTTTGGTGACGAACAATGCCTTTTCCAGCATGATGGAGCACCTTGCCATAAGGCAAAAGTGATAACTAAGTGGCTCGGGGAACAAAACATTAATATTTTGGGTCCATGGCCAGGAAACTCCCCAGACCTTAATCCCATTGAGAACTTGTGGTCAATCCTCAAGAGGCGGGTGGACAAACAAAAACCCACAAATTCTGACAAACTCCAAGCATTGATTATGCAAGAATGGGCTGCCATCAGTCAGGATGTGGCCCAGAAGTTAATTGACAGCATGCCAGGGCGGATTGCAGAGGTCTTGAAAAAGAAGGGTCCTACACTGTAAATATTGACTCTTTGCATCAACTTCATGTAATTGTCAATAAAAGCCTTTGACACTTATGAAATGCTTGTAATTATACTTCAGTATTCCATTCTGTATTCCACATCTGACAAAATATCTATAGACACTGAAGCAGCAAACTTTGTGGTAATTCATATTTGTGTCATTCTCAAAACTTTTGACCACATCACATTCTCTCTAGCTCTATCAGATGTGTGAGCATATGTGTGTGTGTGTGAGCATGTGTGTCAGCTTTTCAAAATGCCAGTCCTCTAGCAGTCCATCGCGTAACAAGCTTTCGCCGGGGAACACAGTCATCTAACAATAAAATAAAATACATTTCTGAAATATGGCCCCGATGGTGCATTCATATGAAACGTTTATAAAGCACCCAACTGTATCTCTGTACCTGTCTCTATATCTGTCTCTGTACCTGTCTCTGTACCTGTCTCTGTACCTGTTTCTGTACCTTTCTCTATATCTGTCTCTGTACCTGTCTCTGTACCTGTCTCTGTACCTGTCTCTGTACCTGTCTCTGTATCTGTCTCTCTTTGGGGTGTGGTTGTCCTGTCCATTGTGCAGGCTGCTGCGTGTGTTTGCTTTGGGGAAGGAGGTTGAGGTAGAGTTGGTGCTGAGGTCCAGACCCTCTCCAGTCTGCTGCTGCTTCAGGGCCTCCTCTGCAGACTGCACCCCCGACACCTCCTTCCACAGCTGCTGCAGGTCCCCAGGACACATGGCTGCAAGGGGGGGGGGGGGGGGGGGGGGGAGAGGAGAGTGAGGGATGAGAGGAGAGGAGAGTGAGGGATGAGAGGAGAGTAGAGTGAGGGATGAGAGAAGAGGAGTGAGGGATGAGAGGAGAGTAGAGTGAGGGATGAGAGAAGAGGAGAATGAGGGATGAGAGGAGAGTGAGGGATGAGAGGAGAGTTTAGATTTAGTCATTGGATATTAGTTATTACTCACAAAACCACCATCCAGTTACACATGTATCTACACGCACTCACACACAGAGAGACTCACACAAAGAGAGACTCACACACAGAGAGACTCACACACAGAGAGACTCACACAAAGAGAGACTCACACACAGAGAGACTCACACACAGAGAGACTCACACACAGAGAGACTCACACACAGAGAGACTCACACAAAGAGAGACTCACACAAAGAGAGACTCACACAAAGAGAGACTCACACACAGAGAGACTCACACACAGAGAGACTCACACACAGAGAGACTCACACACAGAGAGACTCACACAAAGAGAGACTCACACAAAGAGAGACTCACACACAGAGAGTCTCACACACACACTCACACGCAGAGAGACTCACACACACACTCACACGCAGAGAGACTCACACACACACTCACACACAGAGAGACTTACACACCCACTCACACGCAGAGAGACTCACACAGACACTCGGTGGGCCGAGCCCCTGGGAGTGGTTAAGTATGAGGAAAATGATGGGGTATGAACTGAAGGAAGCTAAAGGCTAATTTCTGTAGGTTTTGTTATCTTTCTACATCTCCCCTATTCCCCAGCCTTCCCTGTTAGCAATTATTGCTGTCCAATGCTAGCAATGCTTCTTCTGTTGCTGCGCTGTGTCTGAGTGTGTTTGGGTGCATGTGTATGTGTGTGTGTATGTTATAGCTATTTCTCCTCATATTTCACTGTGAGAGGAGAGATAGGTCCACCCAGCAACCCCCCATCACACACACCTGACCCCCTGGCCCCCTCTGCATCTGGCCCAAGCTGTCCCTGAAAGACACACACGCGCACACACGTACACACACATGAACATACACAATCCTAACAGAAATCCAAATATTATGTCTGCTGCTTCTACATTCTCCTCTCAGCCAGCCAAAACAAAATCCTCACTCTAGAGAAATGGAACTGTGTGTGTATATCTGTGTGTGTGTTTGAGAGAGAGAGTGTATGCATGTACAGGTATGTGTCTGTGTGAATAGATACCGCATGTGTCTGTCTGTCTGTCTGTCTGTCTGTCTGTCTGTCTGTCTGTCTGTCTGTCTGTCTGTCTGTCTGTCTGTGTGTGTGTGTGTGTGTGTGTGTGTGTGTGTGTGTGTGTGTGCAACCACTAGTGTGTGTGTCTAGATGTCTATCAGCATAGACATTATGCCTGGGTCAAGTTAGATTAACACAGAAATGAAGTCGCCCCAATCGACAGCAAGTAAAGTAAATGGAAAGGAACGATTCATTTACAGTTTCTCAGTGTTTGCAACAGCCAACTGTAAGCTATGTATGCTAAAACTAATATGAAGTATATATACTCTATAAACTCAATAGACAATCTGCCCACCACACACACATGTACACATGCATACCGGACTGATGGAGGGACGCTGATGCGGGGCAGTGGAGCGCACACACAAACACACACTCCACGTGTAGTGGGGCTCAGAGCGGCAGGGAAACCTGTCTGTGTGTGTGTGTGTGTGTGTGTGTGTGTGTGTGTGTGTGTGTGTGTGTGTGTGTATGGCATGGCTGACCAGAGGAATGCTCTTCCTCACGCCTGGCTGAGCCGTCACAATGGACAGGCTCTTTCACACTGCAGGGAAATTCCACTCTGACGAGAGGGAGAGAGCGAGTAAGACAGAAGAAGAGGACAGAGAGAGAGAGAAAGAGAGGAAGAGGAGAGAAAGAGGGAAAGACAGACTGAGAGATAGAGAGAAAGAAAGAGGGGGAGATGCCAAAGCCCAGGGTTTAAAGCTGTCTGATAAATTCCACTCTTCTACTTTTAAAACGTCTACAGTCTGTCTTTCACACTCATTCAGTGTGCAGTACTGTTAGAGGTGAAGCTTGGAGTAAAAAGTCTAGGCCTGCAAAACTGAGGGGTGGGGGTTGAGGGTGCGATACAGAGAGAGAGGCGAGGGAGGGGGAGAGAGGGAGGGAGGATGGGGGAGGAAACTCTATCCTGGTCTGTGTGTGTTCTTGCCAGTCGGGGATTTAGTAATGTTGCGGCCACTTTGGAACGCCAAAGCTCTGTGTGTGTATGTGTGTGTGTGTGTGTGTGTGTGTGTGTTTGTATGCGTGTGCACACTCTTAAAGCTGGAGTTGGTTATGAAGAGTCGAGCATATATACACACACACACAC
>NC_092163.1:55846085-55863585 GCF_045791955.1 Oncorhynchus clarkii lewisi
AGATACGCCGTGACGCTAATCTGATTACAAACATACTATGACTGAATGGAGGCAAACTAACCACTCAGAGAATAATACACACACACACACGCACGCACACACACACACACACACACGCACGCACGCACGCACACACACACACACACACACACACGCACGCACGCACGCACGCACGCACGCACACACACACACACACACACACACACACACACCAACAGAGTAACAGAAAGACTAGCATTGATGCTATCCTCTGGCCAGGGGCTAACTCAAAGAGCATTCACCTGTCGATTGAACACACACCAAGCACACATCCACCTGATGACTAAGAGCTTCCGTCCTCAGAAAATTTGCCTCAAACACTCCAGAGTTCACAGCCACCAATTACACTCCAGTCAGCCCACAGAGAGAGAGAGAAGAGAGGGAGAGAAGAGATAGAAGAGAAGAGTGGGGAGAGAGAGTGTAAGAGAGGGAACGGGGGGGAAGAGAGACAGAGACAGAGACAGAAATAGACACAAAAAGAGAGAGAAAGATAAATCCATATGGTTGTTCAGTCCTACAACTGATGCCCAGCAGGTGAGCTATGTTTCTCTTCACTGAGAGATAGAGAAGGAAAAAGAGAGAGGGGGAGAGAGAATGAGAGCGTGAAAGAGAGAGAGAGCGAGAGAGAAAGAAAGAAAGAGAGGGATGATTACTTCTCCCTTTACAGCCTACAGTGGACAGCTCAATAAAAATAATACTCTGTGCTCAATACAAATAAGGGCTGTTAGGAAGAGATGGCTGCTTTTACAGAGATATACGACCCTGCTTTAGAACCTCTCATATACGGACATTCATCTTTAATCCTCTGTGGAAAAACAGAGCTTCTCTACCCTTCTCTCTCTCTACCCCCTCTCTCTCTCTACCCCTCTCTATCCCCTCTCTCTCTTTCTACCCCTCTCTACCACCCTCTCTCTCTCTCTACCCCCTCTCTCTCTTTCTACCCCCTCTCTCTATTTCTACCCCTCTCTACAACCCTCTCTCTCTCTACCCCTCTCTACCCCCTCTCTCTCTTTCTACCCCTCTTTTACCACCCTCTCTCTCTCTACGCCTCTCTACCCCCTCTCTCTCTTTCTACCCCTCTCTACCACCCTCTCTCTCTCTCTCTCTCTACCCGTCTCTACCACCCTCTCTGTCTCTAACCCTCTCTACCCCCTCTCTCTCTACCCCTCTCTACACTTCTCTCTCTCTCTCTCCACCCCTCTCTACCACCCTCTCTCTCTCTACCCCTCTCTAGCCCCCTCTCTCTCTCTCTCGCTCTCTCTTTCGCGCTCTCCTTCTCTCTCCCTCCCTCTCTCTCGCTCTCTACCCCGTCTATCGCTCTCGCTCTCTCTCTACCCCCTCTCTCTACCATTCACTAACCTTCTCTCTCTCTACCCCTCTCTACCTTTCTCTACCCGTCTCTCTCTCTACCCCTCTCTATCCTTCTTTACCCTTCTCTCTCTCTCTATCCCCCCCTCCTCTCTCTATCTTTCTCTCTCTCTCTCTACCCTTATCTCTCCCTCTCTACCCCTTGTGCCCTCTCTCTCTCTCTAGCGCTCTCTCTGATATTGGCAGTCATGTGTTTCGCAGCACTGATGGCTACCCGTCTCTCTTAGGAGTCTATCTATTCCCCGCCTGAGGGGCGGCAGGGGAGAGAGGGAGAGCTGTCAGTGGTAAATTAAATCTGTAAAGGGCTGATTTGACTTTGTAAACAAGATTGGCCATAAATACTAACACCCCCTCCCTCCCTCACTCCCTCCCTCCCTGTGTTATCAGCTGCAGCCTGTGTGTCGGGCCCTGTCCAATCCCTTATTGTAAGCTGCCGTATCGTGATCAAACAAGCCATCCATAACCCAACACACTCCCTCATCACAGGGAGAGGAGGAGAGAGGGGGAGACTGAGCGGGAGGGCGAGGGTAAGGAGTAAAGGGAACAAGGGTAGACAGGTACAACAGGGGTGGCTGCTAAGAGAGCAAAGTCTATCCCCCTGTCTTTCTGTGTGTCTGCAGAGGAAGAGTTATTTACCCATGAGGGGAAACCAATGATGTGTGTAAACCCTGGATGACTGACAGGGGGCGCTGTATTGAAGCCACCACACAGCCATCTTAGTACTCCTCTATTGTAAAACCTTACAGACACCATAACGCATACTTTTAAGCAGGTGTAATGGGTGGTTGAGGAGCGGGTGAGGGTGAGGGAGGGGTTGTGTACGCTTGGCGTCATGCCAATTTGGCTCTGCCTGCACCGCCGATGCTGCTCGTCACTCTTGGCTGGAAAATTAAAACCTGTAATTAATTGCTCTTGTGCATCCCATTCTCTTTGCCTGTCACACACACACACACACACACACACACACACACACACACACACACACACACACACACACACACACACACACACACACACACACACACACATTCTCACCCCCTGACAACCCATACATTCTATTTTATACACATGCTCATTGACATTTTCAAGTTGCAGGCGCAATAATTACTGCGTTATAGCACCTTTCTGTGTGTTGGTGAATGCACTGATGGCAGGCATGAATGTGTGTGTATGTGTGTGTGTGGGGGGGGGGGGTGACAGGGGCTGAATGCTGAGTTGTTAAGGTTTGACGGCATTAATTGCCACTATAATCTAATATCACAAAGCGGTGTGATTACGGAGGCGCGCAGTGCAGCGGCTATACCTCGCCACCGCCTCCCAGCGCCAGGGAGAAAACAAAAGGGGCGCCATTAGCGGGTTGACGGGCCCTAACAAAAGACGCTCACAATGTGGAATTATATTTTCATTCGGCTTTGTCTCTCCCCGTGAATGATTTCTCCCCTTTCATTGCCCTGTGAATAGGCGAGAGAGTGAAAAGCCAGGCGATTTGAAGTCAGCCATTTATTAAATGCATTTAATTTTTCACTCTCCTCTCTCTTTTTTTGAGGGGCATTGCATGTTAATTTAAAAGAGAGAGATGCGAGGTAGATTAGAAGCGGAAGTGGAGAGGGGGAGAAGGGGGTGAGGGAGGGAGTGAGGTGGAATGAGACAGCTTACAGGCTGCACTCTAAAACCAAGACAAAGCCACACACTTTCCCTTTCAGAGAGACCGGAGAGAAAGGACGGAAGGAACGAGGAGGGAAGTGAAAGAGACAATAGAGAGATAGGGAGTAATTACAGACAGGATGAATCATGGAGGGGGATTGGTGGAATTTGTCCAATAGAAACTAGAAATTTGTCTACCTGAATTTGTCCAATAGAAACTCTCGTTTTCATTGCAAAACGTTTTGGACTAATGATTACACCCTTGGTCTGGTACAGGCCCAAAGTGTGTGTGTGTGTGTGTGTGTGTGTGTGTGTGTGTGTGTGTGTGTGTGTGTGTGTGTGTGTGTGTGTGTGTGTGTGTGTGTGTGTACGTACATGTATGTGACAAGCACACAGCACCAGCAGAGACTTACGGAGGTCAACCTTCGCCAAAGAGAGACACAGAGCAAAGGGAGGAGTAGGCGATGAGGAAAGAGAGGTGAGAGTGAGAGGGGAAGGAAAGAGAGGTGAGAGAGAGGGGGGAAGAAAAGAGAGGGGAGGAGAGAGACACAGCCCTGTAGTTTTCAGAGAGTAGAGGGATAATTAGAGAGGTTGTTTGAAGAGGGAGTTTAACTGATTAACAAAGGAACAGAGGGAGAGAGGGAGCGAGAGAGAGATGGAAGGAGAAATAGGAAAAGGCATTGTGTCCCAGAGGGTTGGGAAGAGGGATAGAGAGAGTGATGTATCACGCATTTCAATGAGGCTCCATCTCTCTCTCCTCTCCTCCCCTGATGACTTTTCATTCCAGATCTCTGTTTTCCATTTCAGATGAGCAGCTATATGGAGCACAGCTGGGCCTGCTAATAACCACAGTGTAGACTTTAACCGGAATGCATAGCCTTTTAAAACGGCCGTCATTTGTGAAAGCAAAGTTAGTTGTACTGTATATGTGACGAACATGATGCCATGGCGAGTTGCAGACTTCCAAACTCTTTTAGGATGATGACTCTACAATATGGCTGAAGAGAGAGCTAGGGAAAGGGCATTTTTCTCTTCCATAGGGGCTTGACGAGGAGCCAGTGATGTGTAGGGGTGTGTTGGTTGAGGGGGGGGGTGGTATCATTTCCACTGTCAAGGGCAGTCTAGCTGTAATGAGCTTTGCACTAAATGACCGTATTTAAATACACACACACACACACACACACACACACAAACACACACTCTCTAAACGACTGTATTTAAATAAAGCAGTGATGAATACTGCAGCATTCTCTAGAGGCTCCTCTGCCAACTCATATTACTGGCTAATTATCACATGGCGTGCTGCCGCACACCTAGACACACATACATACATACATACATACATACATACATACATACATACATACATACATACATTCATACATACATACATACATACATACATACATACATACATACATACATACATACATACATACATACATACATACAGTCGTGGCTAAAAGATTTGAGAATTACACAAATATTTATTTCCACAAAATGTGCTGCTTCAGTGTCTCTAGATATTTTTGTCAGATGTGGAATACAGAATGGAATACTGAAGTATAATTACAAGCATTTCATAAGTGTCAAAGGCTTTTATTGACAATTACATGAAGTTGATGCAAAGAGTCAATATTTACAGTGTAGGACCCTTCTTTTTCAAGACCTCTGCAATCTGCCCTGGCATGCTGTCAATTAACTTCTGGGCCACATCCTGACTGATGGCAGCCCATTCTTGCATAATTAATGCTTGGAGTTTGTCAGAATTTGTGGGTTTTTGTTTGTACACCCGCATCTTGAGGATTGACCACAAGTTCTCAATGGGATTAAGGTCTGGGGAGTTTCCTGGCCATGGACCCAAAATATTAATGTTTTGTTCCCCCGGCCAATTAGTTATCACTTTTGCCTTATGGCAAGGTGCTCCATCATGTTGGAAAAGGCATTGTTCGTCACCAAACTGTTCCTGGATGGTTGGGAGAAGCTGTTCTCAGAGGATGTGTTGGTACAATTCTTTATTTGTGGCTGTGTTCTTAGGCAAAATTGTGAGTGAGCCCACTCCCTTGGCTGAGAAGCAACCCCACACATGAATGGTCTCAGGATGCTTTACTGTTGGCATGACACAGGACTGATGGTAGCTCTCACCTTGTCTTCTCCGGACAAGCTTTTTTCCGGATGCCCCAAACAATCGGAAAGGGGATTCATCAGGGAAAATGACTTTACCCCAGTCCTCAGCAGTCCAATCCCTGTACCTTTTGCAGAATATCAGTCTGTCCCTGATGTTTTTCCTGGAGAGAAGTGGCTTCTTTGCTGCCCTTCTTGACACCAGGCCTTCCTCCACCAGTACAGAGCTTGCTCAGGAATGGCAGCACGCAGGTATGAGTGTATCTTCACACACAGTGAGGCGAAGTCTTTTGGAAGTCCTTGCAGGTAACCATGATTTACAGAGGACGAACAATGATTCCAAGCACCACCCTCCTTTTGAAGCTTCCAGTCTGTTATTTGAACTCAATCAGCATGACAGAGTGATCTCCAGCCTTGTCCTCGTCAACACTCACACCTGTGTTAATGAGAGAATCACTAACATGATGTCAGCTGGTCCTTTTGTGGCAGGGCTGAAATGCAGTGGAAATGTTTAATGGGGATTCAGTTCATTTGCATGGCAAAGAGGGACTTTGCAATTAAATGCAATTCATCTGATCACTCTTCATAACATTCTGGAGTAAATGCCATCATACAAACAGGCAGCAGACTTTGTGAAAATTAATATTTGTGTCATTCTCAAACCTTTTGGCCACGACTGTACACACACACACACACACACACACACACACACACACACACACACACACACACACAAACACACACACACACACACACACAAACATTAATATTTTTCATTGCGTGTAATATACATGTTAAATTTTCGTTTTTTTTCACACACACAGACATGTGTAGCACAGTATGGTGAGAGAAGGGAAACGGTATCTCCACCTCCCTGTTAGACTAACAATGTACAGAATTGACAGTAATTCACACCATGCATCCTTCACCCCCTTACCCTCTGTGAGAGTTTTGATTATTGTGTTGTGTACATGTATATGACTGTGTGTACATGTATATGACTGTGTGTACATGTATAAGACTGTGTCTGAGTGTGTGACGGTTGCCCAGAAGAGTGATGTGAGAGAAAGGACCCTATAATCAGAGTATTAACAGCCTCTCCATCTAAGTGATCTATCCTGCCTGACGCTATATGGGGACACACAAGAGGCAGATCACTGAAACGATGACAAGGAGAAGGCATCCCCCCCCCCCCCCCCCCCTCCGTCATGCCCTCTCACGTTAGGAACAAACCTCAGCGCTATTTATCGCTGTCACTAAGAATTACCTACCTCACCCTGGGAGGGACTACTGACACACACACAAAGGCACAGAGACAGACAGACACACAGACAGACACACAGCGACAGACACACAAAGAGTCTGCTATCCCCCATTTTCATGGTTTTGACTAGAAGGGATACCGCTAATATCAAAAGTGACTTTTCGTAGCAGGTTAGGAGAATCAGTTTAAGGTTAGGAAAAGGGTCAGGGTTAGCTAATATGCAAAAATCCTCCCTGACGCAAATCGAATATGCACATTTTTACATCACTTTGACATTAGCGGCATCCCTTCTAGACATGACCCTTTTCCATCCTGTCATCTTTCTGTCATTCTCTAATTTCTCGCCCCATTGGCTTTCACCCCACACTATATCTCTCTCTCCCTCTATCTCTCATGGTGTGTGGGTAACTCCTCTGCTTCCTGTTGATTGGGTTATGATTTGTTTATTTATAGAATCTTCTCACTGTCCCCTTCTTCCCTCCGACTCTCCATCCCGGCCTCCCTCCCTCCAGGTAAACATGCTGTCGTTACTCATTAGGCTGAGGAACGAGGGATGAGGGAGGTGAGAGTGGCCGTTAGCAGTATGGGGAATACCAGAGGAGGAGGAGGAGGAGAGGAAAACAGAGGAGAGGAGATAAGTGGCAAGGAGAAGGAAAGTGAAGGAGGAGAGATGAAAACGGAATACCTGCTGGACTGAGAGGAGCAAAGGAGGAGAGGAGGGAATACCTACAGGCTAGGAGAAGAAAGGAGGGTGAATCTCAGGCTCAGGCCCCGAGCTTCATTAACAGAAAGAGAGAGCAGACGTAAATATCTCCATTGTCTGAAACTCCCTCTCTCCCTTTCTTTAATGTCTACCAGGGGCAGGGGCCACATTTCTCAGTGGGGAACTGATGAGGGAAGCCAGGTGGGGCTAGCGTTTAAAGCGTTGCACTGCCCACTTCAAACAGTTCCCGGGGAGAAGGAAAGTATTATTTTATGAGAAGGGTGAAGGCTGCATGTGTGTGTCAGTGTGTGTGTGTGTGCGCTGAAAATGAAGGTTGAGGCCTATTATATGAGTGTGTGTATAGAGTCTCATTACAGAGCTGATGACAAACACACCAATGGGTTACCAGGTGTTTGTCTCTACCTGTAACAGCTACCAGATACCAGGCCTTCTCTCCACCCCTATCTAAGAAAACAACATGGGCCTTACATGGAAGACAGACTGGATGGATACCATATTATTTATGTAAATGGACTAGATTCTTCCACAGTCCTGTGAAGACCTGTGGAGGAGTGGGTAGTATGTAGAATCATGTCATGACGTTGCTAGTGAGAGGAGAGAGGGGTTAGAGATACCGCAGAGAGGGCAAGGAACACATGTTCAGAAGACCTGTGGAGGAGTGGGTAGTAAGTAGAATCATGTCATGACGTTGCTAGTGAGAGGAGAGAGGGGTTAGAGATACCGCAGAGAGGGCAAGGAACACATGTTCAGAAGACCTGTGGAGGAGTGGGTAGTAAGTAGAATCATGTCATGACGTTGCTAGTGAGAGGAGAGAGGGGTTAGAGATACCGCAGAGAGGGCAAGGAACACATGTTCAGAAGACCTGTGGAGGAGTGGGTAGTAAGTAGAATCATGTCATGACGTTGCTAGTGAGAGGAGAGAGGGGTTAGAGATACCGCAGAGAGGGCAAGGAACACATGTTCAGAAGAACATCATGTAGGTCGACCAGAGTGGCCTTGAAAAAGAAAAGGAGAGCCTCAGATGCAATATTTGAACAACCAAAAAAGACAAGCTGTCTTCATCAGGGTATAATGACTAGTTTATATAGTTTGGAAGGACCCACAGGTGGCCGGGTGTGGCTTGATGTCAATGGTTGATTTACAGATATAAATAAAACATAGAAAAAACATAAATGGACAGCACAGGATCAGAGATATAAATTGGCCACATAATCTGAAGCCATTCTGGTGATTAACCGTTTCAAATGTGCTAAATGCTCTGCAGTTGTGCATTTGTTTTTCTAATTTAGTAGCTAGTTATCTAGCTAGCTAGCTAAGTGGTTATCTTCTTGCAAAATCAAGCCTCTTGGTAATAGCAGAGAATCCCCTCCTGAATCAAGCTTCTTGGTAATAGCAGAGAATCCCCTCCTGAATCAAGAGCCTTGCTGTCTAATATTGTTATTGTGCGTGCAGCAAACTGTGAGTTGCATTTTTAAGTTACTTGTATAACTTTATGAGCTGGGATGTTTGTCCTGCAAATAGTTTGTCAGAGACTGTATAAAAATGTTTGCATGCGCTCGTTAGCATTTAGTTAGCATTTCGTTAGCATTTAGTTAGCATTTAGTTAGCATTTCGTTAGCATTTAGTTAGCATTTAGTTAGCATTTAGTTAGCATTTAGTTAGCATTTAGTTAGCATTCACTATGGGGTTTTACATTCGTTGGCATTTAGTTAGCATTCACTATGGGGTTTTTACATTCGTTGGCATTACTAACCTTCATTTTAAAGAGGCTCACTGTGGTTTGAAAATAGCCTGCTTGTGTTCAGTGCCGGTATTACAGGATATACCGGGATGGCACACAAATACACACCTCCCTCTGACGGGCCAGACAAATGGAAAAACCCTTCTGGAGTGGACGGCCTGACACCAGCAAGTTCAAGTGGAAAATCCTCCTCCTTTATCCCTCCTCCTCTCCACCCCCCTCCACTCACTCCATCTAACGCCCCAGTGCCTCAGAATAAAAATGACAACACATTTCCAGAGGGAACGACACACACACACACACACACACACACACTTTGGGTACTTCAGAGGGAAGTGTAAGAGGCCGTTATCGACCCGCCTTCATTACTGATTTCACTCATGTTTCAAATCACAAAATAGAGTTTCACACTCCACTACCCAGACCCAAACTCTCCCTCTCCATCCCCTCCCCACTATCCCACCCTCCTCTACCTCTTCATCCTCCCTTCACTCCACTACCCAGACCCAAACTCTCCCTCTCCATCCCCTCCCCACTATCCCTCCCTCCTCTACCTCTTCATCCCCCCTTCACTCCAGCACCAGACCAGAATTCCCCCCCTATATACCCCTATCCCTCTACCCCCATCCTCTTTTCACACACTGTCAATACACCATATAACCCCCAATACCCCTCCTCCCCCCATCTATCAAATAAAAGGAGAAAAACTGCCAACTAAGCACTTTCATTGAGTGGACAAAAGGAGTGCTTTGGGAAAACCACTTTGGGGAAAAAAGCATAGAAACTGTCTGCAGTGCAAACTGTTTTAAGTGAAATAGGTCTTAGCCCCTGGTCTTAGCCCCTGATTCACTGGGCTAGCTGTGCAAGCTCTCAGAACTAGTCTTGGCTAACCTCAAATGAACTTAAACGGACGTTTTAGGTTATCAAAACAAGCTAACATGCCTCACACATAAACTTTCAGTTTAAGAATTACATAACGTCATCAAGATTTAGTGGTGAACTTTATTTGTGGAAAGTCTGAATTAGATAAGTATGGCTTAGATAAGTCTGTTTCAGGCACAGGAGGTTGGTGGCACCTTAATTGGGGAGGACGGTCTCTTGGTAATGGCTGGAGTGGAATTAGTGGAATGGTATCAAATACATGCTCTGTTCCAGCCATTATTAGGAGCCGTCCTCCCATCAGCAGCCTCCACTGGTTTCAGGGTCAGACTAAGGGTAAGACCCTGTCTATTCTGACACAGAGCAGAGTTCAATCTGATGTGACAGACACAAGTTGGGTAGAAAATACAATGAACCGGGTTTAGCATTCACAAGTAATGCAAAATATATTCTAAAGTAACCTAAAGTTCATCTAAACTAAGCAATGTGATATCAACACTGTGTTCTTTTATTTAGTATAATTTGATCTGTAAAGGGGCCATAGCCCCTGTTCTTTCTCTCTCCCTCAGTGCCGGTGCCAGGCTCCCTCCACTGACACAGAGAAGAAAGGGAGGGAGGGAAGCTAATTAGCATTTCTCTAATGAGTCTTCATTTTTTCTAATTAAACAAGCTCCTTAATAATACATGAAAACAGGACATTCCACACACGCCAAGCTATTCGATTACACACACATACTGTACATACATGGTCTGGAGCCAAATGTGTGTGTGCCAATTGTGTGCGTGTGTGTGCCAACTGTACCAAAAGTGTGTGTGTGTGCCAAGTGTGGGTGGCACAGACTGCATTGTGATGCACATGTGTCAGGTCAGACAGAGAGACGTTCCAGAAGGAATTCCACTACAGAACACTACTTTTGACCAGAGGGCTTTAGGGAATATGATCATTAAATACCTTTTTCAGCTCGGTCCCAAACTTCCCCTATCATTAAAAAACTCATCTCAAAAAGTAATAATAATAATACAAAAGGTGAGATATGAAGACATATAATGGGGAGAGGAAGGAGAGCAGTGGAACTTTCTCTCCCTCTTCGTCACTCGCTGTCCCTCAGAGAGAAGAGAACCATCTAATTATCAAGCTCCAGAAGATTCCATTATTCGTTAGGCCTCATTTGCATGTGTGAGAGCCCAACCTGAGCAGCAGCCATTTTGTGCCTGAAGTGAGTCGCTGTGTCACCAGTCGCTCAGTCGCTCCTCTGAATTGACTGGATTAAATGCCTTTTTCCCCGCAGCACTCACTCACTAACCCTCTCACTCATTCTTCCTCTCTGCCATTGTATGATTGCATCAATTACTTCAGTGGAGCTACCAAGATATGAAATTATAAATTATTCCTTTCAATAAATGGTGCTGTTGAGCTTATATTCACTTGGAGCAGAGAGAGAGAGAGAGAGAGAGAGAGAGACAGAGACAGAGAGAGAGAGAGAGAGAGAGAGAGAGAGAGAGACAGAGAGACAGAGAGACAGAGAGAGAGAGAGAGAGAGAGAGAGAGAGAGAGAGAGAGAGAGAGAGAGAGAGAGAGAGAGAGAGAGAGAGAGAGAGAGAGGCCCTAAACAGAGAGTACTGACCACTGTGACTGACTCAAACTTAGGGAAAGCTTTGACTATGTACAGACTCAGTGAGCATAGCCTTGCTATTGAGAAAGGCCGCCGTAGGCAGACATGGCTCTCAAGAGAATACAGGCTATGTGCTCACTGCCCACAAAATGAGGTGGAAACTGAGCTGCACTTCCTAACCTCCTGCCCAATGTATGACCATATTAGAGAGACATATTTCCCTCAGATTACACAGATCCACAAAGAATTCGAAAACAAATCCAATTTTGATAAACTCCCATATCTACTGGGTGAAATTCCACAGTGTGCCATCACAGCAGCAAGATGTGTGACCTGTTGCCACAAGAAAAGGGCAACCAGTGAAGAACAAACACCATTGTAAATACAACCCATATTTATGCTTATTTATTTTATCTTGTGTCCTTTACCATTTGTACATTGTTAAAACACTGTATATATATATAATATGACATTTGTAATGTCTTTATTGTTTTGAAACTTCTGTATGTGTAATGTTTACTGTTAATATTAATTGTTTATTTCACTTTTGTATATTATCTACCTCACTTGCTTTGGCAATGTCAACACATGTTTCCCATGCCAATAAAGCCCCTTGAATTTAATTGAAATTGAATTGAGACAGAGAGAGACAGGAGACAGGAGACAGGGAGGAGACAGAGAGAGAGAGAGAGAGAGAGAGAGAGAGAGAGAGAGAGAGACAGGAGACAGGGAGGAGAGAGAGAGATAGAGAGAGACAGGAGACAGGGAGGAGAGAGAGAGACCCTAGCCAACCATACACTCATTGGATGTGAGTATGTTGAGACATGGAGATGTTAATAGCTATGTGGGGATGAGGGTAGGAGGGAGTGTAAACAGTGACAGCTCACACAGTAGTGATGCCATGAGGTACAGGCAGGGGGAATGGAGGTACAGGCAGGGGGAACTGAGGTACAGGCAGGGGGAACGGAGGTACAGGCAGGGGGAACTGAGGTACAGGCAGGGAGAACTGAGGTACAGGCAGGGGGAACATAGGTACAGGCAGGGGAAACTGAGGTACAGGCAGGGGGAACTGAGGTACACGCAGGGGGAACATAGGTACAGGCAGGGGGAACATAGGTACAGGCAGGGGAAACTGAGGTACAGGCAGGGGGAACTGAGGTACACGCAGGGGGAACTGAGGTACAGGCAGGGGGAACTGAGGCGAGACACGAACAAACAAGACAAATTAGAGCGAGAGAGGGAAATGGAATAAAAGAGAGAGAATGAGAGAAAGAGAAGAGGGTAAACAACAGAGAAGTGGGCGATAGGCAGAGAATGTAGATGAGCAAGAGACCAAAAAGAGAAAGAATGAGATAGACATCGAGAGAATGATAAATGCCCAGGGGCTTGGGACAAGACTCTGTGAAAATCTCTGTGTGTGTTAACACAGTTATCTTATACAGTGAGGTATAAATTGTGAATAAATGAATTCATTTGAAGCCAATCTGTTATGGAAGAATCCGTTGTTCCAGCTCTATCCTGCCTCAGTTTGTTAGCTAACTTTACTAGACCTCAGAATGTCCTATCTTCATCTCTTCTTTTTTCTCTTCTCTGTTCTTCTTCTCTGCAGTGGTAGCAGTGAGTGAGAGTTTCATGTAATTATTGATGTTTGTTCATGAACAGAGCGCTGCACTAACGAGAGACCCTAACGAGAGACCACGCTGTTCAACCAGAATGGTCATCACCTCTGAGCTACACCCCTTCATCCTGACAACAGAACAAAGCCACCAAACCCTCCTCCTCTCCCTTTCCTCCTTTATATTGTTCTTTATTACAATACTCTTTGCTTTAGACAAGTTATTTATTTGGACCTAACAAGTGTCCCAGTCTGAGGCACAGTAATATGAGTGTAATGTTTGCGTGTGCATTAGTGAGAAGAGAAAGGTGTTTGTCTGTCAGTGGGGATCCTGCACTCTAGCTAACCCCACACGTTCTACTCACTGAGGAATTCAGCTCTGAAAACAGCCTAGTGCCCCATCACTACAAAGACCCCTTTCACAGAGAGAGAGAGAGAGAGAGAGAGAGAGAGAGAGAGAGAGAGAGAGAGAGAGAGAGAGAGAGAGAGAGAGAGAGAGAGAGAGAGAGAGAGAGAGAGGGAGAGAAAGAGAGAGAGAGAGAGAGGGAGAGAGAGAGAGAGTGAGAGTGAGAGAGAGAGAGAGGGAGAGAGAGCGAGAGAGAGAGAGAGAGAGAGAGAGAGAGAGAGAGAGAGAGAGAGAGAGAGAGAGAGAGAGAGAGAGAGAGAGAGAGAGAGAGAGAGAGAGGCCCTAAACAGAGAGTACACACTGGCAGAATACCTGACCACTGTGACTGACCCAAACTTAGGGAAAGCTTTGACTATGTACAGACTCAGTGAGCATAGCCTTGCTATTGAGAAAGGCCGCCGTAGGCAGACATGGCTCTCAAGAGAATACAGGCTATGTACCCACTGCCCACAAAATGAGGTGGAATCTGAGCTGCACTTCCTAAGAGACGGGGAGACGGAGAGGGAAAGGGAAAGGGAGAAGGAGGGGGAGACGGAGAGGGAGACGGAGGGGGAGACAGAGACGGAGAGAAGCAAAGAGAAAGGGAGACAAAGAGAGAGAGGGAGAGGGGGGAGACAGAGAGAAAGAGAGAAAAACAAAGGGAGACATAGGGAGAGAGAGAGAGAAAGACATAGGGAGAGAGAGTGAGAAAGAGAGAAGGACATAGGAAGATAGAGAGAGGGAGAAAGAGAGAGATGCGTACTGTGTGTGTTCTGACCTGCACCGGGCTCTGTTTCACCTCGTTGCTGCTGGGGGAGTTGAGTCCAGAGGCCTGTTGGAGGAGGAACTGTCTGGCTGCCTGCAGGGCCTGGTGGGGGGGAGAGATGTTTGTATTGTTTATTTCACATTTATTTATTCATTTCACTTGCTTTGGCAATGTAAAAATATGTTTTCCATGCCAATAAAGCCACTGAATTGAAATGAGAGAGAAAGAGGGGGGGGGGGGGGGGGCTAGACAAGGAGGAGGGTCTCAACCTGCACCTCATAACACTTTCAACAGATGTATTCACACACACACACACACACACACACAGGTATGGTACTCACTACTCACAAACACACACTAATAACCACACACTCAGAATTGGCAGCCTGCCACACACACACACCATACCCCAGTGCCCACTCCCTCTGCCAAGCTGCCAGGCCTGATTTCCTCAACACCAGAGAACCCCACCTGGCATAACACTGTGTGTGGTTCTCCTTCCTTTTCTCTCCTCCCTGCCTCTTCCCTCACTTGACTGCACCCTTTCTGTGTGTCTTTTCCTTTCCATAACCATCTCCCATTGCATCCTCCTGCCAGCCTCTTTCTCCTCACCCTGCCTCTCCCTTCTTCATTCTGCGTCTCCCTCTCTCCAACCCTCTATCAGGGTGCCAAGTGGGCTCTTTGCATCCACTCAGGGTAAAGTGTGTCAGTGAATATGTGTGTGAGCCAATGTGGCGTGAATCTGTGTCCTGGAGCTTTGACACAGTGTTCCTCCATCCTACCCACTCTACCTCCTTTTCACTCTCCTTCCTTATTTTGCTGCCCTCAAGTGCTGCCTATTCACATATCCCTACAAAAAATAGGCCTTCCTCCCGCTCTCTCCCTCCCTCCTCTTTTCTCTCACGCTCCCTCCCCTTTTCTCTCTCCCCTTTTATCTCTCCCTACATCCCCTTTTCTCTCTCCCTCCCTCCCCTTTTCTCTCTCCCTCCCTCCCCTTTTTTCTCTCCCTCCCTCCCCTTTTTTCTCTCCCTCCTCCCCTTTTCTCTCTCCCTCCCTCCCCTTTTCTCTCTCCCTCCCTCCCATTTTCTCTCTCCCTCCCTCCCCTTTTCTCTCTCCCTCCCTCCCCCTTTCTCTCTCCCTCCCTCCCCTTTTCTCTCTCCCTCCCTCCCCCTTTTCTCTCTCCCTCCCTCCCCATTTTTCTCTCCCTCCCTCCCCATTTCTCTCTCCCTCCCTTCCCCTTTCTCTCTCCCTCCCTTCCCCTTTCTCTCTCCCTCCCTCCCCTTTTCTCTCCCCCTCCCTCCCTCTATTATTCCTTGTCCTTTTCCCCTCAGGGTGTGTGTATACAGACAGTCTTTGTGACCATGTCTCTGTTTGAACACATGAGAGAGAGGTCTCAATCTAGTGTCCAAAACACGCAGACAGAACCAAGTACACACACATACACACCACACACATACACACACATACACACCACACACATACACACCACACACATACACACACACATACATACCACACACATACACATACACACCACACACATACACACACATACACACCACACACATACACATACACACCACACACATACACCAACACACACCATAAATCAGCACAGAGAAATGGGGAGGAGGAGGGGTGAGACAGCAGGATGCACATTGGCTTCCTGACTCTCTGAAAGGGGGGGAAGGTTACTCAGTAAATATTGATTCATATGAAAAAATGTGGGATGTGGCTGCCCAATCTAACGGACAGAGAACTGTGATGTGGAGTGACACACCGTGTTACCCTAAACTGGAAACTATTACTCAATCATCTTTCTGAGAAAACAATCATTTCACAAGTCTGTTGTATCGTATATTGTTATTGATATTACTAATAGTTCTCTATTATCTGTCCTGTGGCTGTAGTAGTGGGTTGGCTAGAACTGAGAGTGTGAAAAGACAGAGGGAGAAGGAGAGAGGGAGGAGGAGAGAAGAAGAAGGAGAGAGGGAGAAGGAGAGAGGGAGGAGGAGAGAAGAAGAGGAGAGAGATAAGACAGAGAGAGGAGAGAGAGAGTAGAGAGAGAGAGAGGAGAGAGAGAGGAGAGAGAGAGGGAGGAGAGAGAGGGGAGAGAGGAGAGAGAGAGTAGAGAGAGAGAGGGATGAGAGAGACCGGAGAGAGAGGGAGGAGAGAGGAGAGAGAGAGGAGAGAGAGGAGAGACAGAGGGAAGAGAGTGAAAGAGTAGAGCGAGAGAGGAGAGAGAGAGTATAGTAAGAGAGGAGAGAGAGAGAGGATAGAGAGTATAGAGAGGGAGGAGAGAGAGAGTAGAGAGAGAGGAGAGAGATGGAGGAGGGAGAGAGTAGAGAGAGAGAGTAGAGAGAGAGGGAGGAGAGAGAGGAGCGAGAGATAGAGGAGAGAGAGAGAGAGAGAGAGAGAGAGAGAGAGAGAGAGAGAGAGAGAGAGAGAGAGATACTATAGAGGAGGCTCCTGTGTACAATCACATTAATGGCCTAAGTATAGAAAACCATCTGCATCAAAGACACTTGCTACTTTTGCTGAGACCGCAATTAAAATACACACACACCATACACACACGCCTTCACGCTTAAATAACACTGTAAGACTACCCCTGGAACCCCCTCCCATATGTTGGTTTGACCTGAGCTTTGGCGGAACACACATACGTTACCCCCCCCCCCCCCCCCCCCCCACACACACACACACACACACACACGGCCCGCCCAGCTTTCTGGCATGTGGTGTGAATTACTCCTCACAGTCTTTATATCAGCTCAAGCGGACGTGTGTGTGTGTGTGTGTGTGTGTGTGTTGGCCCAAGCAGACACGTCTGGCAACAATAATGGACAATTCTGTCCAAATTACCTCCCTGATTACTACTATATTAAATAGGTATTTATGGCTTTCACTAACGCTACTACCACGCAGAGGTGATGCCTGTCTCCTCTGTGTGTATCCTGCAGTAGGTGATGCCTGACTCCTCTAACCCTCCTCTCCTCTGTGTGTATCCTGCAGTAGGTGATGCCTGACTCCTCTAACCCTCCTCTCCTCTGTGTGTATCCTGCAGTAGGTGATGCCTGACTCCTCTAACCCTCCTCTCCTCTGTGTGTATCCTGCAGTAGGTGATGCCTGACTCCTCTAACCCTCCTCTCCTCTGTGTGTATCCTGCAGTAGGTGATGCCTGACTCCTCTAACCCTCCTCTCCTCTGTGTGTATCCTGCAGTAGGTGATGCCTGTCTCCTCTAACCCTCCTCTCCTCTGTGTGTATCCTGCAGTAGGTGATGCCTGTCTCCTCTAACCCTCCTCTCCTCTGTGTGTATCCTGCAGTAGGTGATGCCT